>NW_019384477.1:96820-99779 GCF_000671375.1 Centruroides sculpturatus
TGTAATTAATATTTAAAAATATTTAAGAAATTTTAGTTTTCTGTTTTTATAACTATATTTTTAAATACTTTATGGAATTTATATAGATCAGCTCCAAATATATCCTGTAATATCATTGAGTCAATTTGTTCGTTGTAAAAGTTAAGAAGTGTAAATTGCTAAAGTTTTATGATTAAGGATCATTTTCTAATAATTGACTATTAAAAAAATTAATTTAAATTCTATGAAGCAACAGAATAATTTATATTCAAAGACGTTTCAAAGTCACAAGAAATCGTTTGATTTTGGGTTGGGCAACATACACACCCTTCAGCTGTCATTCTTGATGTCATTAGTTGGGTGCTTCAACACTTTCCTCTCTTATCATGGAGAACAGATGAATAATTTGGTTTGTATTGCACATTAATATCAAAGTGAAGAGAAGTTCATAAATTTAAGATTACAGGATACTATCCTTAACAGGAGTCTTCAATTTCCTTAATTAATTCAATCAGGTTAAAATATTCAGAGAAAAAACAATTATCTTTGGGCGTTTTAAGTTTCAAATTACGAAAAAATAAGAGACTTCAAGCATATAGATATTGTACTTTATAAAATTTTTAATTATTTATTGTTGTTAGTAATTTTAATATAGGCAACTTTAATAAAGAATAAATTGAAAATTTCATGGCGGATTTTTATTTTATTTATATTTTTTTATTTTGTTACTATATTTATCTGACATTTAATTGTAAATGTCAGCAGACATTATATCTGTCAATATAATTATAATTAAAAATTTATCATTTAAATTAAACACTTTTTAATTATCGACTTTTTTTAAAAAAACATTAAAGCATCCATTTTGTATAGTATAATTAAAATATTATAATATATTTTTTAATAATAAAGACAGAAATATATTTTTCTTAGTTAATTTCTTATATTTTTAATATAATTATCTGATGATAAAACTGAAAAATGAAATTATTAGATGCATATTCATGTAAGATAATTTATTTGAGATTGAAATTAGAATTTAAAAGACAGAAAAATCATTAATATTTAAATAAAAATCAATGTTTAATAAATTCAGTTTAGATTTACGTGAAATGTTTTCACTGAAAATGTCATGTTCCTTTAATTTATATGTCAAAAATAATTGTTACTTTAATGTACTAATTAAAATGTTTAATAAAACAGAGACTTTTTATATATTTATTTTTAGTAATAAATTTATTTAACATTAATCATTCTGTATATTATTTAAATAGTTTTGAGTGCTTTATCTATCCATAAAAATCATGTTTATTACATTGATGCAAAGTAAACCTTTATTCAAAATCCATTAAAAAAAACTTGCAAATGAATAGTTAAAATGAATGCATTTTACATCAAGGCTGAATGCATTATTTATTTGTTTATTTATTTTAACTGCGACAGATCATTTCCATACGTATTATGTTTATTATTAATGTTAAATAGATTTATATTTAGATTTTGTATCCGTGTAGAAATTACGAATTCTCATTTCAAATCTAAATCTACTTTTATCTTACAAATGAAATAATATAAATATTAATATTTTAGTTTATTTACAAGATGTTTACGTAGAAATTTAGATGGACGTAATTATATATTTTTGTTTGTATTTTAAAAATAATCGATAGGTAAAAATGGAATCGTGCTTATGATTAAAGAATTCTGTTTTCTCCAAATTTTCTTATAAATCCATTTTTATAAAAGTTGGATTTAAATCATGGTTCCATTCTTCATATTGATACGAAAATCTTTCTAAATCTTTTTACAGTGGAAAACTCTCTCCCTCTTTCTCTTTCTCTCTCTCTCTCTCTCTTTTCCCCTTCGTATAAGAACTGTTCGATTCATTTCTGTCAACTTGTACTTCACACAGTCTATTTATAGAACAGCCATCTTAATACGAAGTGGAATTAAGCAACTTGAAGATTGCTAAAATCGCGATGGCATTATGCCTGCTTTCAATCTTTGATTTTAACTTATTCGGTAGTTACGATATAGTAAAAACCTGTCCAAAACGGAACCCGAATAAATGGGAAATCTGCCAAAGCGAAAAAAATATTCGGAACGGAGCGATTTTCTATATTAAAAAAGAAACCTGTTCAAAGCGGAAATCTGTCAAACCGGAAAAAAAAATATTCGATAACTTGCGATTCCGGTTTACACAGGTTTATACTGTATTTAAAATTTTATTTTATTTTATTTATTTTTTTTCCAAATTTTATTCGGGTATCTGCGTTAAAAATCGTTTTACACGTGTCTAAACATTGGATTTGTTTATACAAACAAATCTTTTTTTACAGTAAAATCTGTGTAAATTTATACCGAATATTTTTCCGTCCGTCTTGAACAGGTTAATTACTTTTTATAATAGTGTTTTTCTAGCTGTGGTGTATCATTTATATAATAACAATAATTTAAAAATGTATTATTATTATTATTATTATTAAAATAAAATAAAGGTTCCTTTTTATAATATAAATTTTGTGTATTTGCTTGAGTGCATTATATAACTATCCAAGTGAAAATATCTTAAATAACATGAAATATTTGTTTTATTTTCAATACGGTATTGTAACTAACCTTTTAGATCTATCCTGTCTGTGACTTAAAAATTCATTAATAAATTTTTATTATTATTACTTAAATTTTAAAGGGAAAATATACGAATTAATTAAATAAAATTGAAAGAATTGTTCCGAAATATTATAATTTTATTTTAAATATAATTAAAGTCAAATATTTTTACTTGACATTTATTCCCTTATTTAATATTTAACGATTTTTTTTTCTTATATTAATAATTTCTCGGAGCTATTTTACTGATATATTCTTACGAAAAATATTATATAATTTAATTAAATTATAGCATTCAATTCAAATAATCGTAAAGATAATAATAAGTTTATATTCTATAGAATTATTACGTTAAAAATATTTTATA
>NW_019384477.1:100751-174254 GCF_000671375.1 Centruroides sculpturatus
TTATTTATTGATGATTATTTAAAATATTTTTTTTTTTTAAAGTTTTATTGAAATGAATTCGATTGTCTTATTTTTAATAAAATTGTATGAGAATGTTAATAATGAAATTAGATTCTTCTTAATAGAATTATGTAATTATACTCGCTTTTGAATTTCTTAAAAGAAAATTCTTTGAATTATAGGTTTCAGCTTTATTATAAAATACAAAAAGTTCTCTTGAATTTAATAAATTACAGCTTTATGTTTAGAAAATGATTCGTTTTTAATAAAAGAATAAAAAAATTATGTTAAAGATTACAAGATTCCACAATGATTAAGCTCTTAAAAACTACTGATCAAGACTTTGTTAATAAATAAATTTTTTTTAACGTATTGCATCACAAATATTTAATAAAATGGTGTCAGAAAAATACGTCGACAGACTAAAAATATTAATCAGTGTTTTCTTTACTTGGTTTTCTGGCGATATTAATGGAAATTGTTGAAAAATTCTATTTATTCTTTAGAAAATGCTATTTAGAAGGTATAGAATAAATGGAAAGAAAGATTTTTCTGAAGAGTTTCCTTGTGGTATTCACTACACTCTATTTGTAAGACATTTTCTTTTACCGAAGAAGTTATAACCGAAATTGCATGACAAAAATCTCTTTGGAACAGTTGATGCAGAAGTAAAATTTCTTTTTTAAAATGCGATTGCCTATTGATTTCAACTTTATAATTTACCACCTTGGTATTTCACGTTTCTACTTCCCTATCCACGTATTATTAATATGGTTTTAGTTCTTCAAAAAGATTGATAATCTCGTTGAAACACTCCTCTTTAAGGCTCTTTCTAGACACAGTATCATTAATCTTTGTCATTCTAAAATGGTAAAAAAAAAAATAATTAATTATATTCAAAATATTTATTTATATTTATATAATTAACTTATTTATTTTATTATATCTTATCCAATTATTAATAAGATAATTTAATAATATATATGTTTTTTACGATGAGAATTTCAGCATTGATTATTACAAGCTAAAAATATGTTGAATTTGATCTTTTTTTTTCGTTATCTGTCTGGCATATAAGAATAAATTAATAACCTCTTAATTACATTAGGTCTAGTCTAGTTAAATTTTTGTTAATTATGATATTTCACTTCCTTTTTCTATTAAAATAAATTATATCTAGTCTATATATAATCCGGGGTTTCCGACCACTCAATGACATTTATGTGACAAAAATCGATATAGTAACGTGTGAAAACTTCAAATTGATACATTGAATTTCCATTCTATGCAAACATTGGATTTCACAATATAGGCAATCATGTCTGTATAGATTTGACAAATTACTTAGGAAGGGCAGTCGTCATCCATCTTCTCTTGTCCTTTTGACAAAATCTTAAAATTCTCGATAATTTGACACTTTCGAGAATAAACAAGACACGAAATCTTCTTCTTTTTTTTAAAAAAAGAAGAAAATGAAATGCTGCAGATTAATAATTATCACGATGACTTTTATAATTAAAATTTTAAACATTTTTCAATTAGTATTCTAGGAAATTAATGTAATTGTGCTCTGGTAAATAATAAATTCTTATTTAAATTAATTTTTAACGGTTTCTTTGCCGCATTTCTGTTTAAAATATCTGTTTAAAATTAGATAAATTTTAATATATATATATATATTTTCTAAAGGTGAATTTAGGATCGAAACAATTATCGTGATTGTTGAATGGTGATTCCATTTTACATTCAAGATTGATGATCTTCATCTTAAAATATATTTCAATATAAATCATTCTTCCGTATACGGACAAGATTTCCCTCGAGGTTAATGGATTCAAATCAGAAGTTAAAAAATGATAACTAATTTTGTTTATTTACTTCTATATGCATTCAAATAGTATGAAAAGAACTACACCATATTTAATATCATTGCCTTTTTTCATCTTATTTGAGATGGAAGATAAATTATTTTTTCATACGAGCTTCCTCTTTTGATGCATTTCTATAAGCTTTACATTTTGGATCCACTTGTTTATTCAACTTTAACCACGTTAAGATGTTACAATAATACTTTACTAAATTGTTTATCTCGATTAAACGAAGTTAAACTATATAATTTATGATCGTTCTTATTGGGTTGTATTTTGAAAAAACTGTAGACTTATTCATTTCCACTGTCGTCCGGCTGTCTGCCCGTCTGTCCTTTCTTAATCTCGAGAACGGTGTTAGATAGATGAAAATCGGGACCAGATATAGAAAGCTTGAGATTAAGAGGCCCCAAGTTACTTCAATTGATTTTTCATAACGTTTTATTTTTGACAAAATAGAAGTTTAAGTGCTTCTGGGCAGTAATCATCACTGCAAGATAAACATGGATGAAAGAAACTAATAAGTAACAATTATATTTAAAAATTCATGTTTTAGTTGAAATTATATATAATAATAAAAATACTTATTTTTATTTTCCTGTACTTGTTATATATTAATTTATATTATTGAGTATTCTTTAAAACAATACTTCTCAGTGGTGCTTTATAGGGCCTAGGTGAATTTGAATTAGGATGCTCCATGTACTGTACAGGGTTAACTTCAGACATTTCTCTTCGGAGGAAATATTTTCTTATAAAATATTAGTGGGACCTCCTGTTGATGGGGGCTCCAGGCAATCGCTTTTTTTTTTTTTTTTTTGCCCATAGGATAACGAGCCACTATTACTTATGAACTGGTGGTATAACCCAGACAATGTATGCGTAAACAAAAAGTGACGTTGAAGCTCTGAATTATATTATGTAAAAATATGCAAACAATATTATAAAATTAAGAAACAACTAGCATTTTTATAGTTATTATTTGAAATTTGAGGGCAACCCTATAAGAACTGGTACATGGGTTGCTTTAAATGACAAACTTGCATAGATTCAAGGATTTTGTCACTAAAAAAACAATACTAATTTTTATTATAAAATGTTAAGAATTCATTAATAATAAGAATAACCATCTATTATTTTTAAATAGAAATTATTTATTATTTTTAACGCATTGTTTTATAAAATAATTCGCCAAAATTAATAAACGATTAAGCTACTACTAAAAATAGAAAAATGTACTCCATAATTAATTATATATATATATATATAATTTTATTTATGTGAATTGCATGTGAAATTTTATTAAATATATAGTTTAAGAAGTGTAATAATTAATGTAATCCATACATCATTGGTAATATAACTAATAACTAATCATTAAGGATAAAAATACTATTAATAAAGAAATAAATTATCAAAGAAATTTTAATTTTTATTATTTATAAATGAGAAAAGAAAGAAAATATTTCTAATTTTTGTTTATAAAATCCTATGCAAATACTTTTATTTTAGTGAATTTATATCAAAATTCTGAAGTCATTATTGGGTTGCAATTTTCAAATTACAGACCTGTACATTCCCACTGTCGTCAGTCAGTCAGTCTGTCTGTCTGTCTTTCTATCCTTCGTTAATCTCGAGAACAGAGTTAAATAGATGAAAATTGAAGTGACGAATAACTATACACGAATGTCGCGTGATTTGCTTTTTTAAATTAAAAGATTATTAATAAAAATTGTTTAGTTTTTGGTAACATTCGAAGGTAAGATCTTATTCCAGATTCAATTCTATTGTGTTAGATAAGTTATTAAGGTAATTTTATTATTATAACTACTCAAGATAGCTTTATGAACAGTATTCAGATTCAGTTTATGACAAATTTAAATATTTAATGACTGTTTTTACGACTTGTGAATACCGATTGAATGTGTAATGAATAACCCTATTTATATTATTAATATTAATGCTCCTGTATATTATTAATCTTCTTTTTAAGTGGAAACTTTTTTACGGTCCGAAGACACTAGTTAACTATATATAAAAAAATCACCTGACTTCCTGTCTGAACCGGAAGTCATGTGAATTTTTTTAATTAAAAGATGATTTAAAAATTGCAACCCAACATTACGACGATGCCACAATAAATAATTTCTCGTTTAATATATTAAATAACGTATAGTTTGGGCCAAAAAAAAAAAAAAAATATGCAAATTTTCGACTGCTGTAATTTATGAAAATATGTAATACATTTTCATAAAATGAAAGCATAAAAAAATATTTATTATATATTAAACTACGTGACTTTATAATTTGAAAAATTTTAATGGTTTAATATTTCATTTAAACTTTGCGAGTAGCCTACAAATATACTTAAACAATGAATATTTGCTGAGTGTAAATAAATTCAAAATGTAGTTTAGAAGTTTTTGTATAAAACACAAGTCACGTATTATATAATTCGAAATACTTGATATAGTTTATCTACATCGTAAACCATAAATATTTGCCTCCCTTTTCTTTCTTTTACTTCTCTAGAAGATAAATTAATAATTTCTTACCTCTTACGATGATCCTATTTATCACTTCTATCTAACAATTTTGTCAGAAATTCATGAAGTGACAATGAGTTGAAAACATAAAATATTTTCTTTTTTTTTGGACAAAATTTTATCCAAAAAAACATCATAAAATTTTTTCGATCACATAAAATTCTTAATACTTTTCTAAAGAATTATTCGTACCTTTATATTCTCTAAAATATATATTTTTTATTATTACATAAAGCTAATAAAATTCTCATATTTTCTATAAATAAATAAATAGACTTATTATCTTGTACGTTTTATATTTTANAAGTAGAATAATTGATTTCGTGATGTGTTTGAAAGGATAAAAATTATTATTATTATTTTTATATTAAAAGAAAAGAAAAAATGTTATAAATAATGGTAATTGCAGTCCATCATATCACGAATATTCTTGTTTTATTTTGTATTTTTGGATGGAACCAATTTAAACGTCACGTTAACTTAATAGGATTAGAAATATGGTAATTTATCTACAATTGGTGCGAAATTTTTATTCGTTTACTTAAACTTTAATACTTTTTTCAAATTAATTTTATACTTTTATTATTTTTTACAAGTTTATACAACAGGTTAAAGAATATATTAAATGGTTTTTTTTAAATAAAATAATCTATTATATTCGATTAAAATCTTACTAAAACCTAATAAATAAATCTTGATTGTGTTTTACATTCGTAATATGTAATTTAATAATTATAATAAACTTATAAACATTTCTTTCTTGACTTTAATTAATTATTATCCTTGTTTTTTTTTGGAGAAAGTAACATAAAAATTAGGAAATTTAATTTAACGAGACATTTAATTATTTAAAAAAAAGAAAAAGAAAAAACAAATATGTTTATCAGATAACGAGATAATGACAAATTACTATAAGCATTAATCATTTGGATAACCCGATATAACGTAAGTATTATTTTAGCTTTAAGAGAAGATTTATTTTATTGAATAACTTATGTTATCTTGGAAATTAGATGATTTGATATTTCATTTATAACCCTGTAAGAAACTTTATTGGTAAGTGTTAGCAATGGAGAAGAATTGAGAATCCATGATGTGTTCGTTTGGCAATATTGTAATTGATATCACATCTCTTATTTGATCTTGTTTGAGAAATCTTGTAGGTATTTCGGTCAAGTTTCTTTCTTTTTCTACTTCTATGTACTTCTGCAAATCTCTAGGCATTCAACCGATTTCTTCCACTTCACCCTTTCCTGTCTCTTTCTATTCCATTATCAATCTGGTTCCACTTTTTGCTTGTATATCTTGCTGTCTGCTTACAGTTAAGATATTTGATTAGGTTTATGTCTTTTATATATGAAAGAATTCATCTTTTTTTTTAAAATTATTATGTAAATGTAACGTTCTTGTATATAACTTCTAAACAGTATTTACATCCAGATTTTAAATAGTAATTAATGTTATAATTTGATTGCAGTGTTTACTCATCAGTTAATGAGTAATCGGTCAGTTAATGTTATCATATTTTTCTTATTAATTATTTTCTGTAATGTGTTACTTTATCTGTATTTATTTCAATAAATATACGATGAGAAATCTTTCAAATCTCTTCTATTTTTAATGCACATATTGCATGATGCTTTTAAATTTATTATTATTATTTTTTCTTTTAGTGTTTTTTTACTTTATTAATTTAATTTCGCCAATAAAACCTCATTTTTTTAAAATCAGTTTTGAGAATAAATTCAATACTTTACTTCTTAAACATTTACGTCATTCTCTATTTATTTCCTACGTCATATTTTGCGTAAAAAAAGATCCTTTGAGATTTAAATTGCATTTTATGATACTTGACAATATTTTTCTCGATATAAAATAGTTTTATTATTGAAATAAGCTCGTCTCTTTATATTTTTATATCGTGTCAATAAGGTACTTTAGCCTTAAACTTTATATTAAAAAAATCAAGTTGTGATCACAAAAATCAAATTTAATAATTAAAGTCAAAGTTTAGTTAATTTTAATATGATTAATTCTGCTTTTTAAAATGTTATTTAATGTTTATACACTTGTAGACATTTTAATATATTAATGAGGATTGTTAAAACTCTATAATCCGAATTTTATTCGAACAGTTCATTAATATTTATGAAATTACAAAGAGATATCTCTTAAGTAGCATTTAACATTCTGTGTAAATCTTATTATTGTAAAGAAAGAATCGAATAGAATTTATATTTAAACATTTCATGAAAGATTTTTAATAAGATTTACTATACAGTATTAGTAATGTAATATTTATAAGTGTTATGTAATATAGGCTATGTTAAATAGCAATAATTGGTATAATTTTTCGTAAAATATATGTTTATCGTATAATTCTATAGAATTTCAAATTTTCAATAAATAAATAACAATCTGGAAGAAAAACATTTTAATATATTCATTGATAAAAAAAATTATTCAATAAGAAGGGGTGAAATTGAATGAAACTTGTTTAGTGAGAACTTAACCACGAAGATAATCAATGATTAAAATATATCAAAGGGTACTATCAAAGGGAATAATGGTACCGGTACTATTTAAAATAAACTTTACTACTTTGTAAGATCTCCTCTTGCTGATACGGTCGGTAAAGGAGGTCATACTATATGCGATCTTGCGACAGATTTACCTAGAGATATTGAAACTGCCAATACAGATCTATTACACTCGTAGCTGTCCCACAAATATGGAGACAAGACAAGCCAAAAAGTGTATTAATGTGACAGACACATTCCTGGAAACCACAGCGAATGTGTGGCAAAGCATTATCTTGCTGAAAAATGTCTGTTTGCAGTCCTTTTATGAAAAGGAGACACGGGAGGGCTCAGTATTTCCAGATAGTTTTGCTCTGTCATCGTTGTCCTTGCACCACTTCTAGGAAAGATCACTATTGCCATAGTAGATTGCTTTTCAGACCAGCATGCCAGCGGCGAGGCAATACGCCGTTCAACGGTAAAGACGGAACTTAAGCGCCCATCAGTGACTTTCCACATTCTAACACGGTTGTTATTCATTCCCAAACAGAAGCTGAATTCATTGCTAAAGACACTAAAGACAATATGATGCCAGTCCATAGCAATCCAAGTGCCTCTGTCGCAAACGAAGTTAGCAATGTTGGGATGCTAATGAGAGGAGACATAGTGGTCGCTACGCATATAAATTTTCCTCTGCTTATGACCAATGGTACGAGAAGAGACAAGATTCTGCAGTAAAGCTTGCACGTGTCTCTGGATGGTAGACAAAGACGCCATTAAAGCTGTTCGTGCTCGTCTCACGATCGTAAAATCATCTTTCTTAGTTGTCTGTGGTGCCATGTGCTACCTCCAACACCTTCTCACAGTCAAGCCAGTTAGGCTCAGTTTTTGTGCAAACAAAATGCCCATCCCGCTTCTCTCATTCCAATGAAGCAACCTTTATCAAACAAACTCCATTAGCTGTGCATTATTTATTTAGGATGCTTGGCGTTTGAAGATATCCAAACAACAAGTATACTAAAAATTCTAAAAACAATGAGCCTGAGCGAGCCTTTTTATACGATATTGGGATAGCGGTTTTAAACATTTTGAGGGTATTACCTAACATGAAATCAGACTACAACTGTAATCATTTACAAACCTGACTGAACATGGCCGTGTGCCAACTATTGCCGTAATCAGACAATTCTGTCGAGGTGCGTAACTTGTGTATAATATTAAATGTTTTTCCATGTTTTATTAATTCATTTCATTCTAAAATATTTAGAATATGATATGAAAATGTGATTAACGAAAGAGAAATTATAGTGTTTGATATAGATAATTTTATTTCTAATGATTTTTATTTTAGAGGAATTTTTTTCTATGTATACAAAATAAAATTTTCCATTAAGTGTTACTGAAATAGATGAGGTTTCAGCACTTTCTATATATAAAAACTTATTATTAATATTTAAAGTGAATTATTTTCGAACAGTACACAGTAGCTTGCATAGCGGTTAGAAAATTAACTTCATGCTCTTTTTCATTCTTTATACAAATTTAAATTTTTCTTTGTTCTTCCGGATATTATCAAGTCATTAAAACTGTTCCTGATAGCAGTTTTTCAGATTTTCATCTCTTATAAGACGAAATTAGAAATTTCCTCTTTAACAATACTCTAAAACGAATTATCACATGTTATTAAGTCTAGACATCAACGAGACTATACCATTTTCATTTTATTTTCTAGTGTCTGTCACTTGGAAGCCACGTAAAAATAAATAATTAACACAGAACAATCTCATACAGAAGTGCTTTGTAGTCGTTCTTTATATGCATTAATACTACTGAAACTACTGATATGTTAAGTAATATCCAAAATGTAAATCTAATTGTATAAATTATATTATTATATTATATTACAGTAAAAACCTGTCTAAAACGGAAAAATTCTCCAGAACAGAGTGATTTTCTGTATTTAAAACACGGTTTTGCTGTGTATTAAATCATTACATTACAGGACTAAAGTCTTAACGAATTTTCTAGTTGTCTCTACTATTATTTTATTAATAAATTGTTTTGAAAATTGTTTTCTATATTAATGAAACTGTCAGGGAAAAAATATAGGGTTTTATTATTATTTGACTCTATGAATACTAAATTTTAGTTCGGATAGATTATTTACTTGTTATTCTATTCAATATATCGAAATTAAATTGAAAATTTATTGAGCTACTTATTTTTAGGTTACTAATTTCTCATTTAATACTTTTTTTAATTGTTATAACTGAAGAAAAGAACAGTTTATCTTACTATTTACATTAAAGAATCTCATAGATTTATTTAAATACCATTATGAATAAAGTGAAATGGTAATATTAAGATAAAAATTTGAATTAAGACAAATATTCTTACAATGTTTTTTCTTGTTTTCTTCGGCACTAAAAGAATTCTTTTTCCAAAATCCATCATGGCTTCGGCCAGGCTCACAATGGCGATGGCCGAGTGGTAAGGGATGAGATCCAACCGTCCATGTAAAATTCCCGGAGAGCTTCCGGATTCGATTTCGGATCCCCAGAACGATAAACTCGACCATCCTCCCTCTTTTGAATTTATTAAAAACGTCACAACTGAGATTTCATTAAATATTTATCGTTTTAATCCTCAGTATTTTGATTAATGTTCTGTTTGATTTTTCTTGTATCATTGAACGTATCGAAAGTTGTTTTGTAACTACTTAATTTCTTTGTAAACTCTCAATCTTGACGTATTAAATCCTAAGATTATAATAAATGATTAATGATTATTAATTTATTTTTCACTTTTTTTTCTTCTATTTTCAGCATAATTTATCAAAAATATGAATCAACATGTCTATAAATTATATGAAACGATTTATCCACTATCTATAAAAACGTACAATAAATTTTACGTGTAATTCGAAAGTATATTATTTATTTTATTTTCAAAAAAAAAAACTTTAAAAATTTGTTATTTATTTTACAATTTGCTGTAAAATTGGCGTTACGGTTAAAGTTTTTTTTTTTTATTAGCTCGTTTCTGTTCGTGCTGACGAAATGTTCGGATCAATCCTTCGGGACGAGATAGATTTTTTAGAAGTAAATTCATAATTTTCTGCGAAAGAAAACTTCAATCTTTTCCAAATCTTACTTTTTATTGAAAAAAAGTAAGCAGAAACAATGAATAACTTAATAAATTAATTATAATGCTTTATATAGGCCTATATAACAGCAGGGAAAGCAATAATAGTGGGAAAGTATGACGATCAATCAAAAAAATAACCCAAAAGTTTTTACATTTTTTGGACTCAAAACACCTTGAAACATCGAAAAATGCAAAAATATATGTATATATATTTATTTATTCTGGTTATTTTCTGTATATATGGATGTTTGTGTATGTGTTTTTATGAGGTTGGCACGATTTTTCAACTATAAAGCTTAATAACTTCTGTACTTTTTGTTGAAAAGTTCCGAAATTCTACAAGAATTATGCAGACATGTTTATGTATTAAGAGCATTGATGCTATTAAATTTTGGTGGTTAAAGGTCAAGGGAGTTGGAGATTGAGAGGGTCGTGCCATATCTGCAGTGGAGTCAGACACTCGTTATTAGCATTTACAATTTTGTTTTTTATTTATAAAACTGTATCTACCCTCAAAATTAAGCATTTTTTGTCATTTTATAATAATTAATAATATAAAAAGTTTTTAAATAATATCTCATAAGTGATGGATCACACACAATTTTAACTTTTTTTGCCGGGAATGTTACGCAACTCGTTGATGGATTTTATGAATTAATCTTTATGCAAATTAAAATTCAAAATTAGTCTATATTATTTATAATAAATAATTTTTTATAATGCAGCTATTTTTATTCTTTTCTAGCTATAACTATATTTCTTTTAATACCTAGATATACTGCTTAAACCATTAAAAAAAAAAAATATTTTTTAAGACATTGTTTTATATCTTACATTCTGGAAATTGTATTTTTGAATATACACTATTCTGAATAATACATTTCTCGGCCAACTTGCATTCAAGATGTTTTTCTCACTGTTTGGCACTCTGTCATATTGAAAAACATTTTGTTTTTTTTTTCCAAATAACTGCTATATTAACTGTAAACAAGACCATTATATCGGTATAATGTATCTGTTTACTCAACGAAAAAGAATAGTTCCTTTATTCTTCTATAGATTATATAGCAAATAAGTTAAAATTTTTTAACTGCCAATGCATCTCGTGTGTTTAATCTTCTAAATATATTAAATAAGGTTAACATTTAAAAAAAATTACACGATTAAATCACAAAATAAATCATAAATTCAAATTAATTCAAAAATAATACATTTTTGTTTTCATGCTTTAGTAAATACTAACTACTAATTACTTAAAATATTTAATTTTTTTACACTGAGATATTTATTTTATAAATTTTACATTGTTTTAGAATATTTTTAATGTTTTTTTTATAATGTATGCAGATTATCATATTTGTAATAAATAATAAAGAATATCAACGAATCTCTTCAACAATGTGTCTTTATGTGATTCTCTGTAATTCTTCTTTCTGTATTGTCCTCCATTCTTCTTCATTTTATCATTGCAACTGACTTTATCTTTTCTCAATTTTTCTATCCGTTCAATTTCGACTTTCCTTTTGCCACTTCACACGAAATATACGAGTGTATCATCCACAAAAGCTGTCATAATTCTTATATCCAGTTCCTCGGTCAATATGACATGTACAGTGATTGACAGATTGTGATTTCTAGGACGAATAGACCGTAAGACCACCTGCAATCTTTCTAACGGTAACAGCTGCAACGTCTAGTTTTAAATTAGAACCTGTATGCTGTATTATTAAATTAATAATTATTACCTTTATGACATAATTTATTTATTAATTGAGATAATATTATTTTAAACTTCTTAATTTTTAATAAATAAATAAACATTAATAAGCCCATAACATTGTGTTCAAAATATAAACATATTTACTTCTTTGAAAATTCGATTTTCATTTATTCTATAGCATCAGCTGATAATTCTTGATTATATTTTAAGAATTACGAACAGATAGAAACATTAATCTTTATCCATTCTTTTAAATAGATCTTTAAAAAGATTTAATATATTATCAACATTATTTTTTAATTATGTTCATATCTATTGAGGTTTCTATAACTGATAAGAAACTAATGACGCGGAAAATTAACATATTTATCTGTTTTTAACTAAATTTTTACATGTAACTATATGAAAATCATTTATTCTAGGTGGTCTTTGAGTAAACGGCATACAAGTTAAGGTATAAAGTTCTTAACAGTTTCGAGAATGCCAAGTTTTATTTGGTTTATTTGTTTATAACAACTCCACATTTCGAGGGAGATACATTTTGGGAGGACTTTTACAGGAAAATGGTCCCTATTTAAGTGTTACAAACGTGAAGAAAATCCAAAAATAGTCCGCGAGGATAGGTCGTTCGCAAGGCGCGAATCCACGACCAATACTAATACTGTAGTTGGTCGTGGTTGTGGGTTCCCCTGATTTTATCTACTGGATCATTGGTTGACTACTAAGAATCCTATTAAATTTTCTTTAATATGTTATCCATATAAAAAATATTTAAATAGATTTTCTATTGAACAAAACTCAATTGCATTTTAAAATATCAATCGATGCTAATGAATATAAAAGTATATACGCACGATATTAAAATAAATCTTCCTGCACAAACGGAATATTCAGTAATATGATTAAATAACGATGTATAAATATATTAATTTTTAAATTTTATCTTTTATAATATAAATAATTTTTAAATACTATTAAGTTAAATAAATACCCACGATAATATTTAATTTTTTAAATAATAAATCATCTCGAAATTCATTAATACCCAAATAAATTTAAGAGTATACGTAAGATACAAAATACAATTTAAACATTTCTAAAATATAATTAAATATTTTAAAATCATTGTTAAATAATACAATATTGTATACACTAAAGCCTGTGTAAACCAGAATCGCACAGTACTGAATATTTTCCTCGCTTAGAAAGGTTTCCAGTTTATTCAAGTTCCGTTTTAGACAGGTTTTACTGCATATAAATCATTCAATAACTCTTCTGCCTCCGGTATTCCTTCCAGTGTACAGTATCTCATTCGTAATACATCTATCTACAGGTATGTTTCGTAAAAAAATGTATTGATATATTACTCAGGATGAACATTTCCAGTATTGATTATAAATTTTTCTGATAAGGTAGGGTATTCGACATATTTTTAGTGTATGAGTTATATTTTTAGTCTAAAAATTCTAAATTTTTATGTAAAAATAACGGTATTTTGCCTTTTGTTTTAAACAAATTGAAAGGATAAATAGGATGAAGTAGTTCTGAGCTTATAGAAGGATATATAAAACTCTTATTCTTTGAATTACGCAGATTATATGCTGAAAATATGTATATATATATATATATATATATCTGTGATATTAGATGTTTATCAAATAATAATTGTATGGGCTTTTGAGGGAATGGGCTTTAGGTGAATAATGGTCCGTTGTATTTTGTATAGTATTTTTTAAGGAGTTTAAGAGTAGCCGCGTGTGCCTGGTTTTTAAGTGGGTGGGGATTAATGAATTTGTGTTGAGAGAGGATGATAAAAAATAACGATTTTAGTAACTAAAATGTACATTTATTGATCTGAGAATTTACAATAATGAAACTACAATGTTATGTTAACACTTGCTTGGGCTGAAGTTAAGAAGGAATGGGGTTAGGGATGATTGGGGTGGGAATCTTTACAGTTATTTTTTCTAGGATGTCGAAGAAAACTTATTCCAAATTTGATGTGGATACGTTGAACTGTTTAGATCAGTAAACTAACATTATATATAGGAGTATAGCAAGTTAAAATATGTATTTAGCAAGTCAGTGTGTGTGTGTGTAAATTGCTTTACCAGTTAAAAAAATAAAAGAAAAATTTCAAAATGTATCTTTATATAAGACGTAACGATGCAATAAAATTGAATGATTATTATATTTTTAATCTACGGTATTAATTGTAATTCTGATAGAAATCCGATCTTATCCCCGAATGCAATGCTTTTCGCGGAAGTATTTCTCGTATTAACTGGCTAGCCAGCGATTACATCTATCGACCTGCAATAAACTCGACAACAAGAGCTAAAATTTGTAGTTAGACAAAGTTTCGAAAGAAAATAGGAAATTATTTGGTTAACAATTTAGAAAATTCTACAAAACTTTTGTATATGGTTCATTTCTTCGAACAATAGTTTTAAAACAACATATAAAACTTTCTAAATACTAATGTTTAGAACTAGTTCACAAAAGTAAATAAAAAATTCATAATGTAAAAACTAGAAATATACGAATAATATCCGCAAATACTTTAATACTAAAATATATTCGAGATTTACAATATAAATTGATAAAAAAATAATAATAATCAATCTGCAAAGGAACACTCTATACTCTATAATTCTTTACCTACGTTTTTAATTAATTTGTAATATATATTTGTCATTCTTTTATTATTTATACGTTTTATATATTTATATATTTTAATAGTTTTTGTTAGTTGTCTGTTATATTGGAAATGGAAATTATTCTTCTAGAACACCGCGTGTAAATAATAAGTAAATAAAATAAATAATTTCGAATACTACGAATACTTCAGTATAGCACCATAAATAGCTGATCCAGAAGTACCCTAATTATTTAAATAATTAGTAAGTACTTTTACTTAACACGCCACGACGTTTGTATTGCGAACGATCTATTTGCCATCGTAAAATTTTTAAAGAACAACGTTTTGAATCAGTGGTGCATTATCCTTATGGGCAAAATAGACAATTGACTTGGGTTCCCACCAACAGGGGAATCTTCAAACAAATCTTTTATAAACTCACCGCTGTAGTAAGAATATGGAAATTTAAATTTAACACCATATCTAAGAACCCTAGATTGCCGGTATGCCTCGACACAGAACTTAATTTTCCAGAGATCAAGTTAAAATCGAACGAGGAAACTGGTGGATTTCCCTGAAGAAAAATGTCTGAAGTCAACACTGCGTGGGTCCCCCCTATTCAAATTTTCCTGGACTCGTAGAATCTATAACGCACCACTATTTTGAAACTCGAACACGTAATTTATTTTTATTTTTTTTGTTTGTCAATGGCACTTCTATCCGCCACTGCGTACAGACAACGCTTCTTCAGTACCTTTTGTTTAATTTGTGACAAGAAAAGAAGTAAACTGGATCCCGAACGTTTTCGAATCCTTGTTTTGTTAAATCAAAATTTACAGTTTGTAACAATACATTAAAAAGTAATTTGTTCTCATTATAGTTGAGATAAGAGTACCTAAAAACCTTCTTTAAAACTCAAAGTCATAATTAAAATTTCAAGTTTCATTTCTTAAAATTTACTTAATTTTGTTCTTCTTTGGTTTTACTTCATTAATATATTGAAATAAATAAAACAAGTTTATTATATAATAATTTATTTAATATTTATTAAGTTATATAAGGTAATTAAATTCACTAAGTCTTCGGGGTATTCGAGATCTGGTTGACATTCGGAAATCTAAATAAGTGATTTTAACCCAAAAAAAAACATGTTTTTACATATACTTTACAATTATATTAATTAAATTGAAATGCAGATTTTAAGTACTTTAAAAATCTTCGTATAAATAATAAATGTGATGATTCTATGTTAGACCACAAGTGACCGAGTGGATAAAATCTTTCAACACTTACCTGTGTTTATGGATTTTATTCACTTAGTCGCGGGTTCGGTTTACTAACAGGCTGTTAAAGTTTTCCGGATTTTCTTCACGTGTCTAACTAAATAGAGCTCAGTTTCACGTAGAAAGTTCTGCAGTGAGGCATCCACTTAACAGATCGCCCGTGTGTTGCGTTGACGTATCTCATTAAACGAAATCAAAAAGTATTTTCGTAATGTATTACTTATAAACATACATAAATACTCATAAAATACAATGATTACTCAATAAAGTATTAATTATAATTAATTAGAAATTGTATTTCTGAAAATACACAGTAAAAGTGGTGGTCACAGCTCGTCTATTTCTACAGGAATATGTAGTCTGAAAAAAAAAATGATTTTATTTTTAAGCTCTCGTTTATTTCAATATTCAAATAAATTGTTAAAAATCCTTTCGCATTCGAGGTGTGAAAGGGGAGAGTTCTGAAGGTACTATTATTTTAATTTTATTGTTTCGTATGAACTTGTAAATTTTAATTATTGTCGTCCTAGAGTTTAATTAATTATATTGATTTTTTTCTTTATCTATTTAAAACTTTTGTAGTTAAAATTATAAAGTGTTGATGGTAAGTTATTAAAATAAATGAGGCAAGTTTTACACCAATGTTACAATGAAACAAATGTTAATATTATTTAAATGTGTAGTCATGAAATTTGTTTTTTAAATGATAAGTTTGGAAGTTGGAATGTATATTGAATTTCTCTTCTAGATGGCTGCAAATGCAATATTTTTTTTGCAAAAAAATAATAAAAAACTGAACCGATGTAGATTATTAAAAACGAAAGTCATTGAAACGATTAAAATATTTTTTGATTGTTAATTCAAAACTTTTATTTGCCAAGTATACAAAACTTGATGAAATTTTACGTGAACCGAGTTTAAAATGTTAAAACACTTTTTATATTAAAAGCTTACACCGTTATTGGTGAGCTTTTCCTGTATTCATCCCTAATAATTGCTAGCATTACCTTTAAGATTTCAGATTGATTCGGGAGGTATTCAGGAAAGGGGCCATATCTTCCGAATCTATGGACCAATTTTCCTGAAAATTTATAGAAACATTATCACCTAATACACAAATCTTCCTGCAAAATTATAAAAGTTTTCGACGAAAGGCACCGGAGTTATTAAGGTTCAAATTAAGTGAACAAGATCGTGTCCCCTCTCCCCACACGGAACATTTTTAAATATATATTTTATATATAAAGGAAACGTATTTTTTAAATCAAGGATAACTCTTGTAAAGGAATAAAATCAATAAAAACAAATAAACCATTTGTGATAAAAACTTTGAATGCCGCTACAAAAGTAATATATTCAAGAAATACAAAATGTAGCAGGTTTTATTATAGAAATTAATTAGTTTTTCTATTCGTTGCTATAAATTTTTGATTAGATTCAAGTAATTAAATTTATTTAATAGATTCAATACCGTTTTATATTTAAATTAAAGATTTTTTGGGAGAGTCCTTCAAAGTTTATAAGTGTAAACATTTTCTTAATTAAATCCTTTCTTTAATTCAAAGTGACCAAATAAAATTCTCTTCGATTTGACGTTAAAGTTTTATTGGATGTATAAAATTTTTAATTTATTTTTTTAAACATTTTTTTTTCCTGTAAACGTCACAGTTGTTTACAATGACGTGTGTTATTTATTTGTGAAGTGATGAGAAATTAACAGCGACATCTGTGGAGAAAAGAGTTTACAAGGGTTGCTTCTGTCTTTTTATAGCCATTATTGTCATTGTCCCTGTCATCTATCAATCACGTGCTTTGTTTGATTCGAGTTCAGTAAAACGGGAGATTTAAGTAACTCGCTTTCAACTACTTCTTTTGAGTTTATTTATAGTTAAATGCTTTAATATTAATGATGTAATTGATCATTAAATATTTTTATTCTTAGTAGAAAATAGTTAAAAGCTAATTTACAATATATTTTTATATTCTGTAAAGCTTTAAATATGTGCAATTTATGAGATTTTTATTAATTAAAATACGCTCTTCCTTATGCAAAATTGTTTGTTTGAATTTAATTTATTTACTTTTTAATTATTGGGCTGTAATTTGAAAAATTACAGCCCAATAATTAAAAAGTAATGTTGTAAAATGTAATAATTAAAGATAATGTTGGGCCTCTCCCTTTACCATTCGATCACCCTAATTGTGGGCCTGATAGAACCTACAGTGGGCATGAAAATGATTCTCTTAATGGCTTATAGGTTAGAAAAACCTCCATAAAAGAACTGATATTAGAAGATCAACGAAATAGAACGTGCCATGTATTTTTCTAGTCTACTTTTGGGAATTAAGAAGTTTTTAACATTGATCAACACAGATTAATTTATCTAAAAAATCTAGACTTAAACTAACTTTTTCTTGTCGATAGACGTTATCACTTATCTGAACTTAATGAATATTTTATTAGTTGCGATAAAAATCTATTTTATAATGAAAAAAAAAAGAGTATAAATTATAAAATTTAACAACATTTTTTTTAAATTTTGTATCAGTAAAAATCTTTTTATTTTTAAATTTTTATGATAATTTTATTTTTTTTCTTGATACTGATTTTACGTGATTTTCGGCCCGAAAGTTCGTCTATACAAATGACCTTAAGTTTTTCATATTTGATCTCGATTTTCATCTATTTAACTACGTTTTCGAGATTAATTAACGACGGACGGACGGACAGACAGACGGATGACAATGGGAATGTATTAGATCTTCAGTTTGAAAATTTGCTGCCCAAAGGCTATAAAATCCATATTAATGAAGTTATTCGAATTTATTTAGTTACCGAGAGAAGTTTGCATACAATTTAATCATATTTACATCTGTAAATGCTCGAATTCAAATGTCAGAAAATCGTTTTAAAAATAGAATCAAAATTTTTGATTATTTTATTATTTTTAAATTTTATCTTCGTATTTTATTTATTATTTATGTAAAAGTCATCTTCGTATCCATATAAACATATAAATATTAAATTATTTACATTGTTTTTCGCGTAAATAAAATAAAAATAAAAAAAAAACACTTTACAAATCTTTCTTGTAAACAGTTTTTTTCTTAAAATTACTCTTTGATGGTGAATTATAAATTTATGTATTAATAATACATAATTTAATTATTACAATCGATAAATAAATTATATATAACTTTTTTTTTTAAGTCGTAAAATTTTCCATTAGGCAATAAAAAGTTGCTAACGGAGTGTTTTCGAGTGTAATGAATTTAATTTATGGTATTAGAGGCATTCTATAAATAGAAAATTCTGTTCAATTCGTAATGAGAATCAAAAGCAAATAATCTCTTGGAAAAAAATAATAATACAGAATTAAATTTAAAAAAATAATTCGGATGTAAGTTAAGCTTTTATCAAGATGATCCTCTTCAATTTCTTCTTCTTTTTTAATATTTTAATGGATGATCTGCCTGTCGGGTAGACTTTCTATAGATAAAATAGTCTCTATTTAAGTGTTACAAACGTAAAGAAAATCCAAAAATCTTCACTTGGCCATTTCCTTGATGGGGGCAAACCCATGACCTGTGTTTAGTGGTTTTATCCACTCGGCCATTGGTGAGCGCGTAATAGAAATAGGTATTAATATATAGAGAAATTCTTATATAAAATAATATAAGAATTGACATTTTGATTCGTAAATTAAATATTCAAATAAACAGCGAGATTAATATATTGTGGAGTATCTGTTGTAAAATTAAACTTAAAGAGATTTGATGTTTTCGTATATCCTTGAATTTATGGCATAGATTATATTTATATAGATTTATATTTAATTAATTATTAAAATTTCTAATAAGAAGCTTGTATTCTTTTCTTTTCTTTGCTTAAACTTGTAAATATTCCATTGATATTTAAAGTACAAAGCCATAAATTTCCATTATGTTCGATGATCATTATGCATTAAACATTTTATTATGAAGATATCTCTTAATTAATTGTTTATAGCGGTTTATAGTTTGAATTTACAAATATTTCTTGGAATGTTTAATTATTTTTAAAGATTTCTACAAGAAATCAAAGTTCAAATATTAGAAAAAAAACTTTAATATTTAAATTTTATGTTATTTCTCGATAGTTTTTATATTTAAATGCATTAAGTACGAAAAAATATATCATCAAACACAAATATACTTTTAATAAATACTAAAGTATTATCAAATATTTGATGTTTTTTTTATTATTAATGCACTTGTCATGTATAAGATTTTTTTAATTATTATATTGTTTGAATAATTAAGTGGAAAACATTTCGAAATGTAATTTTATTTTTCATAGACAAATATGAGAATTTTATTATTATTTTACATAGAAAAAATTTTGATATTTGGATGATTCTTATTTTTAGAATTATAAGTCTACAAATGCCTAGGGAATGATTCTTGATAACCAATATTGTAGTCCCTATATTCGGTTGCATTATTATAACAATAGGTTCTTAGAGTTATAGTTTTTCTTTTTTTTCGAAAAAATATAATATTTCGAATACAAATAAACTGGATACGTTTCTATATCCACATCCAGACGTAGAAAACAGTAGCAATATATATTTATAACTCGTGTTTACCATTAAAATATAAGCAAAAATATATACAATGGAGATAAGAAAGGATGGAATTATAAAATAGAAATACGCATATAATAGTTTTTAGTGTAATTGTATTTAAAATAATCTAATAATTAAGCTAAATATATAATTTTTCACTTGAAATACTTTCAAACCTCAAGGATGTTTTTAAGTATTAATATTTCGTTTTGAAGACGACCTCAGCAGTGCTAAACTACTGTTTTAATATCTAATTATAACTTCTGAATAAGTGTTTTTTCGTCCTTAACTGACCTTAAATATTCCACAAACTTCAAATTAAAAAAAACATAAATAAATTTAAGAAGAAAAATCAGTTAATTTTCAAAGTACTTCTGTAGTAAACATCATTTCCAGTTATACTTTGCCAAACAGTTACGCTGTGAAATTTAATTTAATATAATCTTATCCGAAAAGGAATGGCTAACAAAATACTCATCCCAAAATTACATTGGAATTAGATTAAGTTTATCAGCTTAATTCTTTATGTGTAAGTGCGAAGGTAGTTTAATCTTGAACTTTAAAATAATCTAACCCCCCGGAGCGAGTTTACAACACGCTGGTGAGGGTTTGTAGAATTGTAATTAAATAGTATGCATTGTTCGAGTACTCTTCGTAGTTTTCATATAAGCAGATGGCAATTTCCTTTCTGTAGTAATTATTATTTGCATCTTCTTTGATCTCTCTCGCTTCGAATTACAATCAAACGTTTCAGTTATGAATAGCATCTGTTACCAGATTTAATTAATTGCAGAAAATTAATAAATATATATATATATTTTTTCGTTATTTAGTTTTGTAATAATTAACATTTCGCTTGTATTTATGTAATAATTAAGTTTATTTACAAATCTAATAACAAATTACATTTATTATTAAAATGTGACGAATGTTTAATGATGTACATTTTGTTTTTTCTCTTCTCTTCTTCTCTAACGTTTTTATAATTGAATTAATTATATGTTTGTACGAAACTACTTGTAAAAATATTGTATTTTGTGTGCACACATTTTAAAATTTCAATTCAATAAAATTAAGTATCCTCACTCGAGAGGAGAAGGTTTCTTGACGTCATCATCATCGCCATAGCAACAGGCCTGGTTTCTAATAGCATTCTCGGTCACTTACGACAAGTGCACGAAAAAAAAAAGATGGCTTGGTAATTTATACTGTGACGTCTCTCTTCCGTTTAATTTTACTCTATAATCAGTATCAAACATTACTGATTCTCCATTGAAATAAAGTTTTACGTAGCATTAAACAACGATGATTGCATATCACGAAGTACATTACTGTTGTAAAAATATAGATTTTTAAAATTTATAGTGTATAAATGCTTAGATGCGTGTATAATTTTATTAAAATTATGATTAAAATCACGTAGATACGTCGAAAACTTCCAAAATAAAACCATTAACACGGAAAAGTATGATGTACAGGGGCAAAACACTACTAAACTTAAGTGCATTGTGACGAAAAATTACAATTTTGACGACGTAAAAATAAATAATTGCTCGTTTTTTAATTAATTTTTCCCAGATTTATTTCTACATCAAAGATTATATTGGATACAGATAAATAATTCGGAATGGTAACAGAGAAAATTGAAGATCTCGACGGTTGGAATTGCATTAAGTGATAGAAAGACAAACAGCTAAAAGAACAAACACGTATAATAGATATGTTTGGACGTGTAAAAGCCTAAAACGATTCTAGACAGGTTGCTTTAACGGAAGAATGGACAATACAAGGTCAGAATTGATGGTTAATTTAAGAACTAGGAAGAAAGATGAAGATGGATCGAAAGTAAAAGATGAGAAGATAATTAGAAAAGTGGAATGACAATAGGGAAAGGTCGAAAAGAAAAGAATGTGGAAAAATATAGCTAATAAAAAAAAATATTAACGATGTAATATTTTTCGGCAATGAAAAAAATCTTAAATAATTTCACGTTAATATGGCCTCGTAACTCAAAAATAATCGCCATTGTTAGTTCCTAACTCGAATATAAACATAAAAATGCAGAGTAAATTAATAACTTTGTTTCTTATTTTATCGAATTCTTTCCATTGTTTTAATTCAAATAATATATATTATTCCATACTAATTTTTATTAAAATCATAGAATATTTTGCCAAATAAAAGAAGGTATTCTATCACTTCATTTTATTGGATAAAATAAAATAAAATTTCAATCTTCGGTTGGAAAAAAATAATAATAAAAATAATAAAGGAAATTTTATCGAGCATTTTATTAAATTTACGATAAATTTTTAATTATAATTTCAACACCTGCAGAAAAATATAATTTTTTCATGGATAAGAATTCTGCATATAAATTAACAATGCGGTTATAAGTAAAGCCGCTCGTTAAGTATATAATCATCTTAAATTATATCATAAAAATGTATAGTTTTTATTCTGTACAAAACTTCTTTCACGTGCATTTTTCTTAATTGAATGGCATTAGTTCTTGATTGTTTCAAAGCGTGAGCGCATCAATGAAAATGATTCGGAACTCCCGTTTCATTAAGATGTAATCAAGCGCAGATGTCCTTATCTTCTCGCAAAAAAAAAGAAAAGAACTCTAGAATTGTTTTAAATAATGTTTTTATATGTTTTATTTTAAAAAGAAATGTAAGGAAAGTATTCTCATTCAACGTGAAATATGCATTCATAACTGTAAACGTTACGCTAGATATTTTACATTTTCTTCGGATGATATTTTCCATTCCATGACATTTCTTTGTGTTCTTTTGTTGTTTATATTTCTTTCACAATTTAAATATATATACATTCAAAATAAAAACATTAAATCTATTTTATGAAAAGATTATTATTTTGAGTCGTCCTTGCCTTAAAACGTCATTATTATATTGTTACAAAACAATACGTTTGATGTGCTTAATAATTAATTGTGAACGTCATCGGAACTTTTATTAGACACTTCTATAATATTTTATTTTACTGAAATATAATTTATATCGTTTTAAGATAGAATTTATTTTAGATATAAATTTCGTTAATAAAGTATTTTATTTTATTTTTTTATTTATTTCTAACTTTTCTGTATCTAAATATATTCTGTTTTAAAAAATTATTTGGCTGAAATTTGAAAAAATTATAGACCTATAAATTATCACTGTCGTCTATTTGTTTTTTTATCTGTCTGTCTTTCCTTAGTCTTGCGAATGGAATTAGAGAGATGAAAGTGGTGATTAGATATGAAAAGCTTAGGAGCAGGAGGCCTTGATTAAATATATAAGAACTTCTGTTTTAAACTGGGAGTTACGTGATTTTAATTTAAAAAATTTTACCAGAACAGAGGTTAATATTATTCTATAGATGATCGGCATGACTCTGTTGTTATCAGGGAAAGTATGATTTACAGGGGTAATTCACTAATAATTTGAGATCGAGATCATATATTTTAACTTAAATAAATTAAAAATATGATTAAAAATTGAAGCTTTTTGCTCGTCCAGATATAAATTTAAAAAATATTTTTTTATTTATAATCTAATAACATTATAAATAAAACTTTTATACTATAATTTCCAATCAAAAATTCTAATTAAACGTTTATTTTTTGATGCTATAAGATGAAGAAATTTACTTTTATTAAGTTTTTTTTTCAATTTATATTATAATTTTGATATTCTTTACTTGTCTTAGATACGATTATTCAAAGATTAACAAATTTAATATATATATATTTTTAAAAATATTGAAAAATATTTGTAATTCTTAATAAAAAGATTTCAAAAAAATAAAATTATTTTAAGTTACTTTTAAATATTAACAAATCTCATTAATTTTGTAAATTAGAAATATAACTTTTTCTTGAATTAAAATTTAAATTTTGTTTTAATTAATGGAAATGATTTATTACAGTTCAATTTAATTTCTTTGTTATGACATTCTGTAATTTTACACACGGGGTTCAAGTATTTACTTTTCTATAGTATTATTTTTATGTAAAGGCTGAAATGAAAATGGCTTTCTGTAGTTTATTATAATGTATTACAGTAATGTTTCTATATTTCTTTTGTGATGAACGTAGTTACTTTTTTAAATCCATGAATATTTACCGTAATTATCTTGGAGACTATACTTATTATCGTTCTTCTTCTGTGAATGGCAGTCTCTTTGGTGTAATTACTATGCCTTCAAGGCTAGGGAATTCGAGCATTTATTTTCTTATCCTGAAAAGAATGCCCCAAATATTGATTTGGCGAAGGACTCGTCATTAAAAATGTGTTAAATTTAGATATTTGTAAGAATTCTAAAATAAAATAATAATAGTAATGATTTAAAATAATTATTTTACATTATTAAACGTTATAAAGAAATAATAAAGGAAAGAAAATTAATACTTTAATTATAAAAATTCATATTGCGATGTAATTTTGAAATTCTAAGCTAATTTAGGTTTGAGAAGCGCTTCTATTTCAATTCTCTGCAAAGTTTTGGCAGAAAATCTAGTTAATGCGCGTAGCCATTAGCATTTAATGTCTTTTATTTTGAGGCTGCAATTTTCAAAAATTGTAGACGTGCCTGGCCACTTTGAGTTTTCGGGTCTTCTTCACGTTTGTAACATCTAAATATGGATCAGATTCTTCATAAAAGTCCTCCCCTGAGTTGGTTCAAATCCAAAGTCAAAAGAAAGATTCTACTTAACTTATACATTTGGCCTCATATTATATTAAAATTCATTTCCTGTATTGAAGTTCGATAGTAATACATGAAATTCAACCATATTAGGAATATTTATTAACGTGCTATATTTTACAAACAGCTTATTTTAAATTTTATTGAACTTTCAGTGAATTACTTAAATTAAAATTGAAATTTACATTACATTACATTAAAATGTAAATCATGTTAAAACTTTGGTGTATATTATGAAGTGTCAAAGAGATTAAATCAGGAGAGGAGGGAGGTTCCAGATTTCACAGTTGCTTATATTTTTCGTGTGGTCCTAGAGTGTAAGTATGAAAAATTTGGTGAAGATCGATCAAAGGGTTTATAAGTATATTGAGAACACACAGACATTCTATTTTATACATAGAGATAGTTGAAAATAATATCCGAATTTTTTTGCATTTCGAAATTTGCTCATTGACAAATCAGTTTACATTTTAAGTGTATATTTATTAAGTTTCCTTTCAATTATAAGTAGAAGGAATCCAACATTAGATAAGTAAGGTTTTCTATATACATTACTCCAAGTTTTTGATGTTAATTTAAATGTAATACTTGATTAACAATATATTTTTAAATAAAAACTTTCGTATAACTTAACAATGCCATCGATATATTTGTATTTATCGCATGCATATCAATTAGAAGTAATTTATTTCACAATTGCATCGCATATTGTTCTGTTTAGCCTAGAAAGGCAAGTTTTTCAATTAATTTCTTAGGAAGCAGCCATATTTCCCAATGGTCTAAGATAAAAATAGATGAAGCTTCATCTATTTTCTCAAGTTTAATTGAAAAACGAACATGAAATAAAACTCTCCTCTAGCTTTTTGTAAACAACGTAATTGATGAACAGAAAATAGGAGAAATTTTCAATAATATACTTAAGTATATACGGTAATTATTTATATTTAATATATATATATTATTTTTTATGTAAATATTTAATAGAAATGTCGAACCAAGGAGAAGTTAAGATCAAAATGAAGAAAAATTGAAATGGATAACGTAGTCAATAATATGGTCCCCGGCGAGAGAACCCAAAGCCATTATCTCTATGAAATAATTTCGTATTGTATTATATATAATTTCATAAAATAACAAAAATACTTTATAATTTGTTATGATAGGGACTAATAATTGAAACTTTTAATAATTTTCTATATTTCAGAACTTTTAATTTAAAATTGAAAATTTTATATTTGGAGAAAAATATCTTATAAAAACTGAACAAGAATGGAGCTTTATTTAGTTTAAATATAGTGAAATTTTCTAAGAAACTGTATTGAATAATGCAGAATTTATTCTTTAAAAAATTATATATTTAAAGTATACAAGGATTGATGAAATAATTTTTAAAAATTTAACATTTTCATAACAAAAATTTAAATATGTTACTTCTTATTTTTCGGATTTCAGAAATGGAAATTAATACATTGGAAACATAAAAATCTTGCTTTACATACTTTCGAAAAATAAATTACCTTTACTTCTATACGAAATAATATAAATTCAATATATAAAATTTTATAAATTTCTGTTTCTATTCGCTCTTTCGCAGATTATTTAAATAAACTTTTGACCTACATTATAAATTTTAAAACATAAAATATATTTTGTCATATTTATTTCGTTCTAAGAAATGCTCGAGTGAATATGTTATAAAATCGAGAAAAAAAAAATGTTGCATTTATTTTTTTCTCCAGCGATAAATATATTAAATTTGACATGAAATAAATAAGAAAATATTGTATATAAATTTAAATTTAACTTTGAACTTTAGAACTTTAGACTCCCCCTATAACACTGTTGATAATTCCGTTTTATATGAATTCCATGTTGTACGAGTCACTTAAATTTTACAAATACGTGTGCCGGGCTGTGAACGGCTCACGTATTTGTAAAATCTAAGTGACTCGTACAACATGGAATTCATATAACACGGAATTATCAACAGTGTTATAGGGGGAGTCTAAAGTTCTAAAGTTCAAAGTTAAATTTAAATTTATATACAATATTTTCTTATTTATTTCATGTCAAATTTAATATATTTATCGCTGGAGAAAAAAATAAATGCAACATTTTTTTTTTCTTCATTTNATATAAAGAATTATTTTAAATAACTACTTTCGCTTAATCTAATGATATTTCTATAAATATATTCAACGTTAATTAAGAACAACCGATCGTATTGATGATACAAATCATCGGAGACTAGTTAAGAAAATCTTATTTCCAATTTAACATTAAATATTTTTAAGTTTCCAAGCGAGATATTAGAGTCTCCAGCTCATCATCAGCATTATCGATAACGCATCGAATTTTACAACCGCTTCGATTTATATTTAAGAAAAAATAAAAATAATAATAATAAATGTTTTAAAATTTGGAAATTATCTTGTTTCGTTAAGGTAGTAGCGTGGGCTGTTTACAAATCGGTATTTTCTTGGTACTCGTTAACGTCACACAGCATTTGCCACTAACGTTTGAGCGTTTTACTCCATTACAAATCATGTGACTGCCATCTGTCGTCCATTGAAACTTTTCCGATATTATTACAGGACATTATTACATTGCCGATACGTTAGATCACCATATAATCAAGTAAATCATTAAAAGATTTGAATAATAGTTTTCGTTTATCATTATCAGAAAATCTCATCAAGAATCAGTGAGAATCTATTTCGTCTTTATCACTCCGAATCATTTTTGCATCTCATTTTTTCCAAACCGTGCGAAGAATGTTACAGACGGGTCAGTCAGAAAAAAAATAAAATAATAATAATAATAAATTTAAAAGAAAAGTATCTAGTTACTTTCCAGGCCATCATTATACACGGCATAATAGAAGGAAAGTACGGCATCGGTCAAAAATGATCCTCCTCCGTAATGTTTACATTTTTGCATTCGATGGACCTTGAAATGTGGAGAAATGCAAAACTTTTGGCGGTTTTTTTTCTATATTATGGATGTTAGATTCACCCATTTTGAAGATTAATAATTCCTGTCGAAAATTTATGAGATTTTGCAGGGAGGTTTGTGTATTTGGGGGATTAATACTATTGAATTTTGGTGGTTAATGGTCGAAGGGTGAGAAGATTAAGAGGAATCACTTGTCATATCTTAACTGGGGTCGAACTGAATGAAGATTTTTACTCGTTATTAGCATTTGCAATTTTGTTTTATTATAAAACTCATCTCTATCCTTTTAATAACAGATGGCGCCATATTCAATTTTAACTTTTTTGCTGGGAAAGTTACTCAATTTTTTTTCCACTTATTTTAACTCAGTCTGAAGCGGTTTTAATTAATATAATTTTAACTATCGTATTTACCGGCTCATAAGACTCATTTTCTCCCCCCCAACAAAACACTGTCTGAAAGAAAATGGGGTGCGTTTTATACGCCGACAGATAAGATAATATTTTAGTGTAAAATAAATATTATTTCGGGTTAAATATGTATAAACGGTAATTATTTACAGCTTCTATGAATGTTTAGACCTGTATTCATCGTTTCGGATGATTATGTTTTGACCTACTTAATAAGGACTGTGACGTCAAAGTTAATCGTTCGAATTTAAAACCTTAATCTCTTGCATGATGATTTTAATAATAAAGGATCAGAACATAATGACATCTCGAGAAATATATCTTCACTTTTATCATACAATGCGCCACAGCCTTGAATTAATATTCTCTCTCTCCCATTGTAATTACCATAAGAGCATTTATTTTTAGATGCGAAATTTATTTTTAAAATGTTTTGAAAATATAATAATTTTATTAATTTATTCTGCTATATTTAACATATTCAAATGGAAAATAATCATTAATATATTTATAAGAGAGAGATTCCTTTTGTTTTAAATAAGACGTGTTTAGATTCGTTGGAAGATTATTGACTGTCCATCTTATCGAAGCCACTGACCCAGAGTTTTGTATGACGTCATCCGAACCCATTACGTTCTAACCAACGTCATCAATTCTGTTGTGACGTCTCTTCTCCATTCTCCTCTTCGTACGACAGTGTTAATGCATTTTCTCAACATGTCTATCGATAATTTAAATAAGGAATGTTTTCTGTTTTCTCGTATCTTCGCATTATCTATTATTTTCATTTTTAAACTAAACAACTAAAATTTTTTCAGGTATATTTGCAGTTTATGTGTATATTAGTATGTTAAGCACTTACGTTCGGTTTCGGTATCGATCATGCAAATTAGTTGTTAGACAATGTTGTTTTGTGTTTGTGATATACTACAATCTTATTAAAGAAAAATCTGGATTGTAGGCTGTACTGTACGTCACGTTTGTCTGTGCGATCACCCGTGTGAAAACTGTACTTTGTGTTCGATTTTTATAATGTAAAATAATGAAATTCGATTCGATTATTCGCTGTTAAATTTTGCCATTTTGCATATATATATTTTTTTCACATTGCAAAATATTACAGAAAAAATTTTATATACCTTTTTTTACAAATTTAATATTAAAATATAAATTTAGAGCCTTTAAATTAATTATTTAAATGCTCTGAATTTGTATTTTAACACTAAATTTACTATTGCTGAACGGTTATTTTCTCTTTTATATAATTATGCTATAATAACGCTTCGTCTCATCGATCTTTTAAAGTGAAGAAGAATTGATTTTCTACGTGTTTTGCCTTATTTTCATTTTAATAATTTAAAATTTCTCATATAATTAGAGTGAGGATTTGTAAAGTTTTACTAAATTTCCTGACAGTTAATAATTCCTTAATTTCATTTAAAAAAAAAAAAAATGTAAAAATGCAAAATATGTTTATGTTATGGCTACATAAAAGACTATACATAAGGAACACCCAAAAGTCAGTTAACCAAATTTAGAAATTAATTAAATTCTTGTCTGATTAAAATACATTTTCGCCAATTTTTAAATTAAAAACAGACGTTTTTCTTCGATTTACACAAAAATAAAACACACGGTTAACGACTTTTGGGCCGACGTATTTAATTTTTTTTTTTTATAATAATAATTTGAAATGAAATTTTATTTTATTATAATATAAAAACGTTACTGTATATTCAAGCAACCGTTAAATAAATAAATACATCTTAAAATACAATAAAAGTTAAGTTAAAGAGCAAATAGGATTTAAAAAAAATAAGGTTAATCCTTTCGAATAACTTCGATAATTTAAATGAACTTTAATCTGCTTTAGATTATTTGATAAATTAGCAAAAATCTGTTTAAATAAACTGTTTAACCTTTTCCTTATTTGTTTATTGTCGATAGCAATAAATTTCTCTGTCAATGTTTAAATAATAATACTTTAAAAATTTAGGATTTTGAATTAATAAAAAAAAAAAAATTTTCCATCAACGAGTTGCTTAACTTTCCCGGTAACATTTAAAAGTACGTGAGGCGCCATCTGTTATGATATTTTATTTTAAAAACTTTTTATGTTTTTAATTATCATAATATGGCAGATAGCTTAATTTTCAGGATAGGGATGGGTTTAAAAAAAAATTGTAAATTCTAATAACGAGTACAGTATAATCGTCAAATCCTACTCGAGATATGACACACGATCCCCTTTATCTCCTCACTCCCTTGACCTTTAACCACCAAAATTTGACAGCAACAATTCCCCAAATACACAAACCTCCCTACAAAATTTCAGAAATTTTCGACAAAAAGCACAAGAGTTATTAAACTTCAAAGTTGGTGAATAAAATTGCGCTCCCAAATACACAAACAGAAAAAACCCCGAATTCGAATGTATTTTTTTTTCTATTTCAGTCTAAAAATGTAAAAATCTTCGGGGTCAATTTTTGACCGATCGACATATTTTCCTTCCCTTATATATAACAGAGCCGGAAAAGTAAAAATAATAATAATAATAACGAACACCAAACATCTGTATTTCTCAGATTCATAACTGTATACTGTACCTACTTTTGCATCCCCTATATATACACTACACATATTTTCTTCGTATAATATTAAGTTCTATTTACTTTTAAGCAAATTTTAATCCAAAACGTCGAAATTATTCATTAAAAAAATATTTATTAAATCATAAAATTTCAAATCTCAAATTAAATCACGTTAAATCTTCATAGAAATTCGATAAAATGCTTCAAGCTATGGAAATTTATTTTCAAATGTTATTTATTTTAGAAACCAGAATTTTACTGTCAGGAGAACAGAACAGAAGAAATTTAATTTGAATCTTATGTATGAACTATGTTGCATAACTTATTCCTTTGTGTTTATTTTTTTTATATGGAAATTTTACTGTCTACTGTTATGATTAGTATACAAATGGCTACAGACTTTTAAAGGGACTAATCGTTGTAGTACTATTTTGACCTAGTCTACTTCCATAATAGAATTTGTTTTAATTTGCATTTAGAATAAATTAAACTTAATTTAATCATATTATTTCTGCATTTTACAACATTTTCATTTGAATCTCTACAACATTGACTAACTTCTAGGGTATTGATGAGTTTAACTATGTAAATTTAACTATTTTTCCTTAAATTTTATTCTAAAAAAAAACTTCTTAAATTAAGGAAAATTGTTGGATACAATTCGTAAAAATAGGATCTAAAATTAAATTAAATTATTGTATAATTTTGCAGTGAAAAAATAGTAATTCTCCTTTCGTGACATTAAGATTATTTATTATATACAGTACAAATTTGCATTTAAATTTATTTACATATCTAGTAAAATATTTAACTATTTCTTCAATATAAGTTATAATTACTTCATTTGGAACAAATATTTACTATTCTTTAACATGAATCGAACGGGTTTACACTCACAAGGTGATATTTTTATTTAAAGTATCGCTTTATCAATGCTGTTTTTTCTTTAGTAGCCGCTTCATCTTAAACATTATAACTCGGTATTTATTTTTAAACATTGTGATTTATTACATCTTCTTATATTAGACTTATATATTATTATTGGCCTAAATAATTTCATCGATTTTTTATTGTATTGATTTTACGTGTCCTTGAAATATATGTGCAGCCTGACTTGCAGTTTACATTTACAAATACAGTACTGTATTGTATTAGAATAACAAAGGAAAGTATTGGAATAGCATCTATTTTGTTTAATATCTCATGAGAAACGAATTTTGGCACGGTAGCTTGTGTATAAGGGAGCATTGATGCTATTAAATTTTGGTGGTGAAAGGTCGAGGTATTGGGAAGATGGAGAGATCATGTGTCATATCACGAGTAAGATCGGACTTCATGAAGATCTTACTCGTTATTAGAATTTACAATATTTTATAAACTCATCTCTCCCCTCAAAATTAAGCATATTATAATAATTAATAATATAAAAAATATATTAAATAAAATTTCATAACAGATGGATCACACACAATTTTAACTTTTTTGCCGGGAAAGTTATGCAACTCTTCGCTGGATGTTTTCAAATTAGCTCTTTTACATTGAATTCAATTCTTTAATATAAAAATTTCAACAAATTAAGTTTATATTAAATTAATATAAACATTTTATTATACAATTTAGCTATATAATTTTATACGTTGATGTATATTAGTATTAAAATAAGTGTAGATATTATCATGATAATTAAGTTCATTAATATAAAATATATTTGTTATTAAATATTAAAAATTAATTATATATTCTGTTATCGATTATTATAAGACAGTATTTCTGAATAAAGTGTGCAGTCGAACTATATTCATTGTAATGTCTTCATGTTCGTTTATAGCGGGATTTCCCAACAGAGTGACCCCTTAAGAGTGAAACTTTGACCCCTTAGAAATGAAATTATTGACCCTTTAGGGGTCGATGGAGAGTTTGAGTCGATAAAACTTTGCAAATATAAAAAAGTTTACATAATTTTTTTGCTCCCAAATAAATTTAGGAAGATGCCTTTTAAAATTTATGTATGAGGGCTGTTACATATGCATATATTAAAAGGGGTCGAGGGGAAAAAATTTCTCTTTAAAAGGGTCGATACGTGAAGGTTAGGAACTCCTATTTTAGAAGATATCGCTAACTAAAACGAAGAAACAATGCTGTATAAAGGACACATTAAGTTCCTAACATTGATTTATATTTCGTACGAGGGCATTTTATTGCTTTATCTATTACTTCTCTTATATTAAACTCTGTTCGGTATTCGAAATAGAAACGAGAACGAGTCAAGACTTATAAAGTTCTTACAATGAGTCTGTATACTTATTGTTTTCGTTAGTGAATCAGAATTATGAGCTACTCAGTTACGCTGTAAGAATAACTAGTGAACGTCTCCATTTTATAGACCCTTCGCTTGTTTATATTTATAAATAACTTAATTTTGAAATGATTAAAATAAAATAAATGCTCAGTTTACGGCACTTATTTTAATAAACGATCAAATTAAATAGTTTTAAAGAAGATGATGTTTTTTAATCCGTTAATTCGTAATGAAATTTAAGTAAAAAGTGAATCGTTAGTTTAATTAATAACTTTTTTAAACTGGTTTAAATTAATTTAAGAGCGTACAAAGTGTTTTATTTAAGAAATGAATCATTTTCTCATGAACGTCCAAAGTGGACAAAGGCATAATATATGTATGTTTTAATTAGTTCTATAGTATATAATTTTTCTATGTAAAAGTGCAAAATGTGTTGCGGTAGGCTTTCTGTATATGATTTTAAGTAAATTTTTAAAGATTTCTTAACTATGACATTTATTAATATTTATTTAAGTCGTGGTTTAGTCTTTAAACCATCATTTAAAGTAATTAAGCCAACAGTTTAAATATGATAAAATTTAAATGCAATTATAAGAAATATTAAAATTCAGTTTAGAATATTTAAATAATTGATATTTATTCAATTAGCCACAGTTATGTAAAATTTTATTCGATTGTTTAAGAGCCAACATAAATAAATTATTAAGAGTAAATGGAATTACCATATAAAGTAATATCTGTGGACTTTTTATTTAAATTATAATTCCATCCGTTTGTATTCTTTGTATTTTTATTTGTTTTTAATAAAAAAATTATAATCTTGTATTTAATTTTTTATTATTAAGAAAAACTTAATTAAATTCAAACAAAAATAGTTTTAAAAAGTCTTTTTATATTACGTAACAAAACGATAAATACGATCAAGCTATTAATTTTTGCTACTTAATTATTAATCTTCTTATATTAAGAATTATAAAGAAAAATAAATGTCAGTTTTAATTTCTTTATTTATTGTTTATTATGGACAAAAATAGTCATCTGTACATCCCTTATTAGTATTTACATGGGCATAACTAGTCAAAATAGTATTTGTGGATTATTTTCTTTAATATTTGCTCCTAACGTTGTCTTATACCATGCAATGTAAACTGATAGAAAAGAAAATTTGGTCTAAAGTTATTTACAATGCATCTAAGATGAGTATTTTAGATAAGAGATTCTTAAAAAGCATTTTTTCGTTGCCTCATGTGTGAAAATGTAATAAGGATCTCTTACAAAATCGTTCACATTCCTTCGTGTTTAGGATTTTATTATCAAAAATGAAGTTCAGTTGAATAAACTATTCGAAAAGGCGAATATTTCGTGAGTGAAAAGTTACAAAATTGACTCTTTGAATTGGAGAATGGCGCAGAATTTGTCTGTGAAACTTCTTGGCTTCCACATTTGAGAATCCCCTGAGTTAGAGTTAATGGGATAAAATCTGCTAAAAGTGATCAATACTGGTAGTGGCTTGACCCAATTTGAAAAGCTTTTCTTTGGTTAGTTCTTGTAACTTAACATTGAATATAAACGAGATCAGTTTTTTTTTAAAAAATATGATAACTTGTAAATTAAGGCACACCTTGGCACTAAAAGTCATGTAAGTTATCATTCATAATACTTAGATAAAATTATAACTTATAAGGCATATTTTAGTGTCTAGATGTCGTAACTTAGTGGTGCTACATCTTACATGTTTCTCTCTCTTAAAAACAGTCGACAAGAATTAATAATAGAAGCTTAATAACTATACTTTAATTTATTTTTTATTTGAATTTATAATTATAATATTTTGCTTAAACAAAATAAAAAATAAGCTACTAACTAAGTCGTTATTTACTATTATCATTCATTTGATCATGTTTATAAATTCAGATTACGTTTTATTTGAATTATAACTGAGATTCAAACTGGAACAGGTAACACAAATAGAACGTACACTTTATTTGCTTTTTCAGCAGTTTCGAATGGTTTTTCCAAACGTTTTTAGCTTTCTTGAGAAATCTTCTTTAGGATATCTTCTATGTAGAACTTGAAGATGGTATCCTGAAGAAGAAGGGTTTTAAATAGAAGATATCCTGAAGGAGAGTTCTAAATACAAGATATACTAAAGAAGGAGGGTTCTAAATACAAGATATACTAAAGAAGGAGGGTTCTAAATACAAGATATACTAAAGAAGGAGGGTTCTAAATACAAGATATACTGAAGANACAAGAAAAAAAATAAAATAATAATAATAAATTTAAAAGAAAAGTATCTAGTTACTTTCCAGGCCATCATTATACACAGCATAATAGAAGGAAAGTACGGCATCGGTCAAAAATGATCCTCCTCCGTAATGTTTACATTTTTGCATTCGATGGACCTTGAAATGTGGAGAAATGCAAAACTTTTGGCGGTTTTTTTTCTATATTATGGATGTTAGATTCACCCATTTTGAAGATTAATAATTCCTGTCGAAAATTTATGAGATTTTGCAGGGAGGTTTGTGTATTTGGGGGATTAATACTATTGAATTTTGGTGGTTAATGGTCGAAGGGTGAGAAGATTAAGAGGAATCACTTGTCATATCTTAACTGGGGTCGAACTGAATGAAGATTTTTACTCGTTATTAGCATTTGCAATTTTGTTTTATTATAAAACTCATCTCTATCCTTTTAATAACAGATGGCGCCATATTCAATTTTAACTTTTTTGCTGGGAAAGTTACTCAATTTTTTTTCCACTTATTTTAACTCAGTCTGAAGCGGTTTTAATTAATATAATTTTAACTATCGTATTTACCGGCTCATAAGACTCATTTTCTCCCCCCCAACAAAACACTGTCTGAAAGAAAATGGGGTGCGTTTTATACGCCGGCAGATAAGATAATATTTTAGTGTAAAATAAATATTATTTCGGGTTAAATATGTATAAACGGTAATTATTTACAGCTTCTATGAATGTTTAGACCTGTATTCATCGTTTCGGATGATTATGTTTTGACCTACTTAATAAGGACTGTGACGTCAAAGTTAATCGTTCGAATTTAAAACCTTAATCTCTTGCATGATGATTTTAATAATAAAGGATCAGAACATAATGACATCTCGAGAAATATATCTTCACTTTTATCATACAATGCGCCACAGCCTTGAATTAATATTCTCTCTCTCCCATTGTAATTACCATAAGAGCATTTATTTTTAGATGCGAAATTTATTTTTAAAATGTTTTGAAAATATAATAATTTTATTAATTTATTCTGCTATATTTAACATATTCAAATGGAAAATAATCATTAATATATTTATAAGAGAGAGATTCCTTTTGTTTTAAATAAGACGTGTTTAGATTCGTTGGAAGATTATTGACTGTCCATCTTATCGAAGCCACTGACCCAGAGTTTTGTATGACGTCATCCGAACCCATTACGTTCTAACCAACGTCATCAATTCTGTTGTGACGTCTCTTCTCCATTCTCCTCTTCGTACGACAGTGTTAATGCATTTTCTCAACATGTCTATCGATAATTTAAATAAGGAATGTTTTCTGTTTTCTCGTATCTTCGCATTATCTATTATTTTCATTTTTAAACTAAACAACTAAAATTTTTTCAGGTATATTTGCAGTTTATGTGTATATTAGTATGTTAAGCACTTACGTTCGGTTTCGGTATCGATCATGCAAATTAGTTGTTAGACAATGTTGTTTTGTGTTTGTGATATACTACAATCTTATTAAAGAAAAATCTGGATTGTAGGCTGTACTGTACGTCACGTTTGTCTGTGCGATCACCCGTGTGAAAACTGTACTTTGTGTTCGATTTTTATAATGTAAAATAATGAAATTCGATTCGATTATTCGCTGTTAAATTTTGCCATTTTGCATATATATATTTTTTTCACATTGCAAAATATTACAGAAAAAATTTTATATACCTTTTTTTACAAATTTAATATTAAAATATAAATTTAGAGCCTTTAAATTAATTATTTAAATGCTCTGAATTTGTATTTTAACACTAAATTTACTATTGCTGAACGGTTATTTTCTCTTTTATATAATTATGCTATAATAACGCTTCGTCTCATCGATCTTTTAAAGTGAAGAAGAATTGATTTTCTACGTGTTTTGCCTTATTTTCATTTTAATAATTTAAAATTTCTCATATAATTAGAGTGAGGATTTGTAAAGTTTTACTAAATTTCCTGACAGTTAATAATTCCTTAATTTCATTTAAAAAAAAAAAAAATGTAAAAATGCAAAATATGTTTATGTTATGGCTACATAAAAGACTATACATAAGGAACACCCAAAAGTCAGTTAACCAAATTTAGAAATTAATTAAATTCTTGTCTGATTAAAATACATTTTCGCCAATTTTTAAATTAAAAACAGACGTTCTTCTTCGATTTACACAAAAATAAAACACACGGTTAACCGACTTTTGGGCCGACGTATTTAAATTTTTTTTTTTTTTATAATAATTTAAAATGAAATTTTATTTTATTATAATATAAAAACGTTACTGTATATTCAAGCAACCGTTAAATAAATAAATACATCTTAAAATACAATAAAAGTTAAGTTAAAGAGCAAATAGGATTTAAAAAAAATAAGGTTAATCCTTTCGAATAACTTCGATAATTTAAATGAACTTTAATCTGCTTTAGATTATTTGATAAATTAGCAAAAATCTGTTTAAATAAACTGTTTAACCTTTTCCTTATTTGTTTATTGTCGATAGCAATAAATTTCTCTGTCAATGTTTAAATAATAATACTTTAAAAATTTAGGATTTTGAATTAATAAAAAAAAAAAAATTTTCCATCAACGAGTTGCTTAACTTTCCCGGTAACATTTAAAAGTACGTGAGGCGCCATCTGTTATGATATTTCATTTTAAAAACTTTTTATGTTTTTAATTATCATAATATGGCAGATAGCTTAATTTTCAGGATAGGGATGGGTTTAAAAAAAAATTGTAAATTCTAATAACGAGTACAGTATAATCGTCAAATCCTACTCGAGATATGACACACGATCCCCTTTATCTCCTCACTCCCTTGACCTTTAACCACCAAAATTTGACAGCAACAATTCCCCAAATACACAAACCTCCCTACAAAATTTCAGAAATTTTCGACAAAAAGCACAAGAGTTATTAAACTTCAAAGTTGGTGAATAAAATTGCGCTCCCAAATACACAAACAGAAAAAACCCCGAATTCGAATGTATTTTTTTTTCTATTTCAGTCTAAAAATGTAAAAATCTTCGGGGTCAATTTTTGACCGATCGACATATTTTCCTTCCCTTATATATAACAGAGCCGGAAAAGTAAAAATAATAATAATAATAACGAACACCAAACATCTGTATTTCTCAGATTCATAACTGTATACTGTACCTACTTTTGCATCCCCTATATATACACTACACATATTTTCTTCGTATAATATTAAGTTCTATTTACTTTTAAGCAAATTTTAATCCAAAACGTCGAAATTATTCATTAAAAAAATATTTATTAAATCATAAAATTTCAAATCTCAAATTAAATCACGTTAAATCTTCATAGAAATTCGATAAAATGCTTCAAGCTATGGAAATTTATTTTCAAATGTTATTTATTTTAGAAACCAGAATTTTACTGTCAGGAGAACAGAACAGAAGAAATTTAATTTGAATCTTATGTATGAACTATGTTGCATAACTTATTCCTTTGTGTTTATTTTTTTTATATGGAAATTTTACTGTCTACTGTTATGATTAGTATACAAATGGCTACAGACTTTTAAAGGAACTAATCGTTGTAGTACTATTTTGACCTAGTCTACTTCCATAATAGAATTTGTTTTAATTTGCATTTAGAATAAATTAAACTTAATTTAATCATATTATTTCTGCATTTTACAACATTTTCATTTGAATCTCTACAACATTGACTAACTTCTAGGGTATTGATGAGTTTAACTATGTAAATTTAACTATTTTTCCTTAAATTTTATTTTAAAAAAAACTTCTTAAATTAAGGAAAATTGTTGGATACAATTCGTAAAAATAGGATCTAAAATTAAATTAAATTATTGTATAATTTTGCAGTGAAAAAATAGTAATTCTCCTTTCGTGACATTAAGATTATTTATTATATACAGTACAAATTTGCATTTAAATTTATTTACATATCTAGTAAAATATTTAACTATTTCTTCAATATAAGTTATAATTACTTCATTTGGAACAAATATTTACTATTCTTTAACATGAATCGAACGGGTTTACACTCACAAGGTGATATTTTTATTTAAAGTATCGCTTTATCAATGCTGTTTTTTCTTTAGTAGCCGCTTCATCTTAAACATTATAACTCGGTATTTATTTTTAAACATTGTGATTTATTACATCTTCTTATATTAGACTTATATATTATTATTGGCCTAAATAATTTCATCGATTTTTTATTGTATTGATTTTACGTGTCCTTGAAATATATGTGCAGCCTGACTTGCAGTTTACATTTACAAATACAGTACTGTATTGTATTAGAATAACAAAGGAAAGTATTGGAATAGCATCTATTTTGTTTAATATCTCATGAGAAACGAATTTTGGCACGGTAGCTTGTGTATAAGGGAGCATTGATGCTATTAAATTTTGGTGGTGAAAGGTCGAGGTATTGGGAAGATGGAGAGATCATGTGTCATATCACGAGTAAGATCGGACTTCATGAAGATCTTACTCGTTATTAGAATTTACAATATTTTATAAACTCATCTCTCCCCTCAAAATTAAGCATATTATAATAATTAATAATATAAAAAATATATTAAATAAAATTTCATAACAGATGGATCACACACAATTTTAACTTTTTTGCCGGGAAAGTTATGCAACTCTTCGCTGGATGTTTTCAAATTAGCTCTTTTACATTGAATTCAATTCTTTAATATAAAAATTTCAACAAATTAAGTTTATATTAAATTAATATAAACATTTTATTATACAATTTAGCTATATAATTTTATACGTTGATGTATATTAGTATTAAAATAAGTGTAGATATTATCATGATAATTAAGTTCATTAATATAAAATATATTTGTTATTAAATATTAAAAATTAATTATATATTCTGTTATCGATTATTATAAGACAGTATTTCTGAATAAAGTGTGCAGTCGAACTATATTCATTGTAATGTCTTCATGTTCGTTTATAGCGGGATTTCCCAACAGAGTGACCCCTTAAGAGTGAAAGTTTGACCCCTTAGAAATGAAATTATTGACCCTTTAGGGGTCGATGGAGAGTTTGAGTCGATAAAACTTTGCAAATATAAAAAAGTTTACATAATTTTTTTGCTCCCAAATAAATTTAGGAAGATGCCTTTTAAAATTTATGTATGAGGGCTGTTACATATGCATATATTAAAAGGGGTCGAGGGGAAAAAATTTCTCTTTAAAAGGGTCGATACGTGAAGGTTAGGAACTCCTATTTTAGAAGATATCGCTAACTAAAACGAAGAAACAATGCTGTATAAAGGACACATTAAGTTCCTAACATTGATTTATATTTCGTACGAGGGCATTTTATTGCTTTATCTATTACTTCTCTTATATTAAACTCTGTTCGGTATTCGAAATAGAAACGAGAACGAGTCAAGACTTATAAAGTTCTTACAATGAGTCTGTATACTTATTGTTTTCGTTAGTGAATCAGAATTATGAGCTACTCAGTTACGCTGTAAGAATAACTAGTGAACGTCTCCATTTTATAGACCCTTCGCTTGTTTATATTTATAAATAACTTAATTTTGAAATGATTAAAATAAAATAAATGCTCAGTTTACGGCACTTATTTTAATAAACGATCAAATTAAATAGTTTTAAAGAAGATGATGTTTTTTAATCCGTTAATTCGTAATGAAATTTAAGTAAAAAGTGAATCGTTAGTTTAATTAATAACTTTTTTAAACTGGTTTAAATTAATTTAAGAGCGTACAAAGTGTTTTATTTAAGAAATGAATCATTTTCTCATGAACGTCCAAAGTGGACAAAGGCATAATATATGTATGTTTTAATTAGTTCTATAGTATATAATTTTTCTATGTAAAAGTGCAAAATGTGTTGCGGTAGGCTTTCTGTATATGATTTTAAGTAAATTTTTAAAGATTTCTTAACTATGACATTTATTAATATTTATTTAAGTCGTGGTTTAGTCTTTAAACCATCATTTAAAGTAATTAAGCCAACAGTTTAAATATGATAAAATTTAAATGCAATTATAAGAAATATTAAAATTCAGTTTAGAATATTTAAATAATTGATATTTATTCAATTAGCCACAGTTATGTAAAATTTTATTCGATTGTTTAAGAGCCAACATAAATAAATTATTAAGAGTAAATGGAATTACCATATAAAGTAATATCTGTGGACTTTTTATTTAAATTATAATTCCATCCGTTTGTATTCTTTGTATTTTTATTTGTTTTTAATAAAAAAATTATAATCTTGTATTTAATTTTTTATTATTAAGAAAAACTTAATTAAATTCAAACAAAAATAGTTTTAAAAAGTCTTTTTATATTACGTAACAAAACGATAAATACGATCAAGCTATTAATTTTTGCTACTTAATTATTAATCTTCTTATATTAAGAATTATAAAGAAAAATAAATGTCAGTTTTAATTTCTTTATTTATTGTTTATTATGGACAAAAATAGTCATCTGTACATCCCTTATTAGTATTTACATGGGCATAACTAGTCAAAATAGTATTTGTGGATTATTTTCTTTAATATTTGCTCCTAACGTTGTCTTATACCATGCAATGTAAACTGATAGAAAAGAAAATTTGGTATAAAGTTATTTGCAATGCATCTAAGATGAGTATTTTAGATAAGAGATTCTTAAAAAGCATTTTTTCGTTGCCTCATGTGTGAAAATGTAATAAGGATCTCTTACAAAATCGTTCACATTCCTTCGTGTTTAGGATTTTATTATCAAAAATGAAGTTCAGTTGAATAAACTATTCGAAAAGGCGAATATTTCGTGAGTGAAAAGTTACAAAATTGACTCTTCGAATTGGAGAATGGCGCAGAATTTGTCTGTGAAACTTCTTGGCTTCCACATTTGAGAATCCCCTGAGTTAGAGTTAATGGGATAAAATCTGCTAAAAGTGATCAATACTGGTAGTGGCTTGACCCAATTTGAAAAGCTTTTCTTTGGTTAGTTCTTGTAACTTAACATTGAATATAAACGAGATCAGTTTTTTTTTTTTAAATATGATAACTTGTAAATTAAGGCACACCTTGGCACTAAAAGTCATGTAAGTTATCATTCATAATACTTAGATAAAATTATAACTTATAAGGCATATTTTAGTGTCTAGATGTCGTAACTTAGTGGTGCTACATCTTACATGTTTCTCTCTCTTAAAAACAGTCGACAAGAATTAATAATAGAAGCTTAATAACTATACTTTAATTTATTTTTTATTTGAATTTATAATTATAATATTTTGCTTAAACAAAATAAAAAATAAGCTACTAACTAAGTCGTTATTTACTATTATCATTCATTTGATCATGTTTATAAATTCAGATTACGTTTTATTTGAATTATAACTGAGATTCAAACTGGAACAGGTAACACAAATAGAACGTACACTTTATTTGCTTTTTCAGCAGTTTCGAATGGTTTTTCCAAACGTTTTTAGCTTTCTTGAGAAATCTTCTTTAGGATATCTTCTATGTAGAACTTGAAGATGGTATCCTGAAGAAGAAGGGTTTTAAATAGAAGATATCCTGAAGGAGAGTTCTAAATACAAGATATACTAAAGAAGGAGGGTTCTAAATACAAGATATACTAAAGAAGGAGGGTTCTAAATACAAGATATACTAAAGAAGGAGTTCTAAATACAAGATATACTAAAGAAGGAGGGTTCTAAATACAAGATATACTAAAGAAGGAGGGTTCTAAATACAAGATATACTAAAGAAGGAGGGTTCTAAATACAAGATATACTAAAGAAGGAGGGTTCTAAATACAAGATATCCTGAAAATTACTTCCCAATAGAGTCGAAAACGTTTGGAAAATCATTCCAAACTGCTGAGAAAGCAAGTAATGTGTATATTCTGTTTATATATGATTCGTGTAATTCAAATATAAAGATATCAAATTAAATACATCTAAATAAAATACTTTTTATATATTTTATATTAAAGTTTGTAATCTTAAAATATTTGTGTTTGGTTGATAATTTAAGGCAATTTGTTTTCATAAAATACATTTATTTCGCTTTATGCTAGGAGTTTATAAATGTATTTTACTTCTAATATAAATTGATGAAAATATTGTACTTACACTAGATAAATTATTGGGCAATTTAAACTAATGCATATATTAAATCAAAAATGCATTCTATAATAGTAGATATATGAGAAAATTCCAATAAAACAGTATAATCATATTTAGTGAAAAGAAGTAATAATTCTTTTTGATTGTTAGTTTAAAAATTTATATGAATACATAAATTCAACTTTAATTTAATTAAGGATATATTGAATAAAAATAAAATTAAAGTTTAAATCTATTTAGTTGTTTACCAATAGGCCTATATTATCATCACAAAGGAAATTCGTTTTAAATTCGAATTAATTTCCATAATTAAAATTCTTCGGTTGTAACAATTCTTTACAAAAAGTTATTTATACAAGTTAAATTTAGCTAATTTTATTAAAATGATTATAGAGAATAGAATCGTTTATTGAAAAATTAATTGTAGAAGTCATTATTGTGATGTACTCACGCCTCATCCTATCAAATGTAATGTCATCGAATTGAGTAGAAATAGCATAAAAACTAGCAAAAATTTATAATTACAAAATTACATATGCTGTAAATTATTTTATAGAGTAGATTCGATAACTTTTTTTTCAATCTAAAGATTAGATTTGGATTTATTTGCTTTAGTCAAAGCGAAACATGGGCGATCTGCCGAGGGAGGATGCCTCCCAAGAGGACTTTTATGAAAAACTGGCGCCTATTTAGGTGTTACTAACGTGAAGAAAAACTAGAAAACTTCACGTGGCCAGCCCGCTGAAGAGTTGCGAATCCACTACCAGTGCTCGGTGGTTTTATCCACTTCGACCACTGGTGGGATCCTAGAGATCAGAGTTACAAGTTCTATAGTAAAATGGTATGATTTATACGAGATGATTATGTTACTATCTTTTTATAACTACCGATGCGCCTATATTATCATGATAAAAAGTGAAGATATGAAAAAAGGTTATACAATTTTCTGTAAATCTATAAAAAAAATTATTTATTTTTCGTCCATACAGTGGAATTTTCTATAATTTATGGGTGAAGACTCTGAGAACCAAAAAAAAAAAAATATATACCAATTCTTATTTAGTATTTTATGCCCATGAACGAATATAAATGGATTTGATTTATCCACAATATTGAAAGTTACTCGAATAGAAAAGGACAATAAAGTTTCTATTCGTACAAAATTCAAATTTTTATATTGTATCCATCAATTTATGTCTTGTATCGAATCAGAAGTCTTTAAAAAACACCATTAAACATACTGCTGATAAATGCATAGGAAAGAAGAAGAAGGAAAATAAGAAAACGCCTTGGCTGTCACACAAATCTTTAGAAATTGCAAACACTCGGAGACAAATGAAAATTATAGGAGATCGTCAAACAATTAAAAAATTAACTGCAGAGTTCCAAAGACAGGCTAGGAAGGATAAAGAAGAATATTTTAATAATAAATGCAAAGAAGTTGAATTAAATAATGTAAAGGGACGTACAAGGGATCTCTTCAAAACAATTAAAGAGGTCGTTGGAAAATTTACCCCTAGGCTTGGTATTTTAAAGANTAATAAAAAAATATAAAAAATGTCGGCTGCAGAAAATTTTATACGCATAATTAATTAGAATAAAATTAATTCTGATGATATAAATAAATAAATGTATAAATTACAATCGCGTCGCAAATCCTCATAAAAAAATTTGCTAAATATATAATGTAAAACCTGTCTAAAACGGAACCTGAATAAAACGGACATCTGCCTAAGCGGAAAAATTATTCGGTACTGTACTGTACAATATTCCGGTTTACACAGGTTTTACTGTAATTTTTTAAGATGCAGAATATACAGTCGACCCCATAACACTGTTGATTATTCCGTTTTATATGAATTCCATGTTGTACGAGTCACTTAGTTTTTTACAAATACGTTAGTCGTTCACAATCCAGCACACGTATTTGTAAAATCTAAGTGACTCGTACAACATGGAATTCATATAAAACGGAATAATCAACAGTGTTATAGGGAGGTCGACTGTAGTTAATGTTAATGATAATTCATTACTCATTATATTGGTTTTAGTATAAAAAAATAAAAGCTTTTATTCCTTTAAATAAGACTTTCGTTTCTTTCTTACAAAGAAAATCAATTGCACGAGAGAATCATATTTAAACTTTTTAAATTAAAATACTTTATTTGTCATTAAATTACTTTATTAAATATAAACTTTTAATGTTATTAATTTAAAGAATTTATGACGAATTGGCTATCGTTATCATCATTCATTATTACTGACATAAATCTATTTAGGAGTTAAAAATGGCATTTAAGAAAGAAAACTAAATAAAATGTATAAAATTCTCAGATAGATTCACACATTTAAATTAAATTAATATATTAAAACTTATAGATTTTATATATAGTAAAACCTGTGTAAAACGGAATCGCTCGATACCGGATATTTTTCCCTATTTAGGTAGGTTTCTGTTGTATTCAGGTTCCGTTTTAGACAGGTTTTACCGTGTATGATTATAAAATACAATATGTTTTTTTTTTTTTTGAGAGAGAGAGTTTATATTATAATAGTTATGTATTTAGTTTTTAGAACTGTAAAATAAATAAATGATTTATTTTTGGCTTACTGAAATTTTAATTTATAGCCAATTTTTTTTTTCTAAAATAATAATCTTTCCTTTTAAAAGTCTTCAAGCATTTATTATTGAATAGCCAAAGTGTCATAGACTGTAGAGAAAATGGATGAGAGAAATGTTGCTTAATTAACTTTTCATTTATGTTAAAATCACACAAATCATTCATAAATTCTCGAAATAATACTGGCCTATCGCTGATGATATTTTTAAACTCTTCTTCTTTTAAAAAATTAGCTAATATAGTAGCTGTTTTTGAATTCTTTTTTTCCTGGCAAGATTAATGAACTATGGCTGTCTTAGCTTCGTTCAGCTTCATGAGTTGAATTTTCTACTTCATCTTAAAGATTAATAGTTCAATCAATTATATCTTCTTTAATGGAATGGCTATCGATTTGTAACTTATGCATTTCTCTATTTATATTCATTGACCACAAGACTTTAATCTTAAATATCAGAATGATCTAATAGGGGAGAGGAAAAATAAAAAAAAAGATCAAAGACTAGAATGTTTGTATCTCTATTTTAATTAAAATTTAACCTTGCACTTTTTAATCAAAAGATAAAAATCTTATATATATATATATTTTTTCATTTTTAATAAGGTTTTAATGTGATGCGTTATAGGAAAAAATTAGTCACATGTTCTTAATTAATCTCTCTTTTTAGTATTTTGTGATTTTTAAAAAATATTTTTGCTCTTTCATCTCGAAAAAGAAATACTTTTCGTAGTGGAAATTCTTCTCTACGCAGAAATAATTATGTTATAAATTATGTAAATTGTGATTATGTTCTGCGTGGTATCTATAAGTATATTCACATATAAGAATAATTAAATATTTTGAGTTAAAAAACACTATTTATTTACATTTAAAAGCATTGTATTAATCTCAGAATTGTACAGAAATTTTCATAGAGTTTAACAAAGTTCTAGTTTTTTTTTAATGACAAATTTTAATAAACACATTTCAACTGATTATTATATTTTTAATTTGAAATTCTACAGTATTAAACAAACAAAAAATAAGTTAATTATTAAGTTTTTGAAAATAATAATTTATTTTAAAATTTAATAACAGTAATGCTTTGATTTAATAATTAAATTAAGGACATATCTTTACAGTGAAGTGATTTTCGAAGACGTGTATGCATTTATTATAAAGCTTAATAAAGTATTTAAATATAAATTTTATTTACACGCCTAAAACAAGACAATAATTCAGCAAATTGTTCTCATTTTGGTGTGTAATTGTATTACTTCACTGCCTTGTAGACAACTCAATAACCATTGTCGTATGAAAAAAAGGATCATACCAAATCTAAGGTGAATGATGCGTAAAATCCCAATCCATGAGATCAGGATCCGTAAAATCAAGATTATTGCATTTTCTAGCTATAAAAATAATAAAAAAAAATAAATACAATTTTATTTATAATTGCAGGAAAATCTATCAAATACTTTGTAATATTTAAATTTGATTTTTTATTCTTGATTTACTGATTTACATAGAAAATAACGATTTTCTAAACATTGCATAGAAGATTATATTAATTAAAATAAAAGAATTAAAGTTTATATAATTTAAATTTTCTAAATGAATTAATAAATTTATTGTTTTACTTTGTGATATTTGAACTTTAAAGCTACTCCATTTATAGTCACGGTGATTGATGAACAGAATTTATTTTATCGCCAATAATAAATCAATAATCTTCGTTCATTTAGAGGAAAGTTACAAAATGATTACCGAATAGAACAACAACAAAATAATTATCGACCTTTATTTTGGCTACTCATTTAATTATTCATTTAGAATTGATTAGAAATATATTTTTAGAAATAATTTTTTTTTAATTTTATGTAAAAAAAAAAAATTCTTACAACAAACACTTTTATAAATTTAAAAATCCTAGTCATAAAATCCAATATATTGGCATTTTTATTTAAGAAAAAAAAAAGTACGTTTAATATTACAGTCGAACCTTCGACAAGGGCCATTTCTTCAGGAACTTTTAACAAAAATACATAGCTCGTAACTTTAAATGTATGAATTTATCATTTTAAAAACTGCAAGTTTTATTAAAAGCTAATAAAAAAATATAAAAAATGTCGGCTGCAGAAAATTTTATACGCATAATTAATTAGAATAAAATTAATTCTGATGATATAAATAAATAAATGTATAAATTACAATCGCGTCGCAAATCCTCATAAAAAAATTTGCTAAATATATAATGTAAAACCTGTCTAAAACGGAACCTGAATAAAACGGACATCTGCCTAAGCGGAAAAATTATTCGGTACTGTACTGTACAATATTCCGGTTTACACAGGTTTTACTGTAATTTTTTAAGATGCAGAATATACAGTCGACCCCATAACACTGTTGATTATTCCGTTTTATATGAATTCCATGTTGTACGAGTCACTTAGTTTTTTACAAATACGTTAGTCGTTCACAATCCAGCACACGTATTTGTAAAATCTAAGTGACTCGTACAACATGGAATTCATATAAAACGGAATAATCAACAGTGTTATAGGGAGGTCGACTGTAGTTAATGTTAATGATAATTCATTACTCATTATATTGGTTTTAGTATAAAAAAATAAAAGCTTTTATTCCTTTAAATAAGACTTTCGTTTCTTTCTTACAAAGAAAATCAATTGCACGAGAGAATCATATTTAAACTTTTTAAATTAAAATACTTTATTTGTCATTAAATTACTTTATTAAATATAAACTTTTAATGTTATTAATTTAAAGAATTTATGACGAATTGGCTATCGTTATCATCATTCATTATTACTGACATAAATCTATTTAGGAGTTAAAAATGGCATTTAAGAAAGAAAACTAAATAAAATGTATAAAATTCTCAGATAGATTCACACATTTAAATTAAATTAATATATTAAAACTTATAGATTTTATATATAGTAAAACCTGTGTAAAACGGAATCGCTCGATACCGGATATTTTTCCCTATTTAGGTAGGTTTCTGTTGTATTCAGGTTCCGTTTTAGACAGGTTTTACCGTGTATGATTATAAAATACAATATGTTTTTTTTTTTTTTGAGAGAGAGAGTTTATATTATAATAGTTATGTATTTAGTTTTTAGAACTGTAAAATAAATAAATGATTTATTTTTGGCTTACTGAAATTTTAATTTATAGCCAATTTTTTTTTTCTAAAATAATAATCTTTCCTTTTAAAAGTCTTCAAGCATTTATTATTGAATAGCCAAAGTGTCATAGACTGTAGAGAAAATGGATGAGAGAAATGTTGCTTAATTAACTTTTCATTTATGTTAAAATCACACAAATCATTCATAAATTCTCGAAATAATACTGGCCTATCGCTGATGATATTTTTAAACTCTTCTTCTTTTAAAAAATTAGCTAATATAGTAGCTGTTTTTGAATTCTTTTTTTCCTGGCAAGATTAATGAACTATGGCTGTCTTAGCTTCGTTCAGCTTCATGAGTTGAATTTTCTACTTCATCTTAAAGATTAATAGTTCAATCAATTATATCTTCTTTAATGGAATGGCTATCGATTTGTAACTTATGCATTTCTCTATTTATATTCATTGACCACAAGACTTTAATCTTAAATATCAGAATGATCTAATAGGGGAGAGGAAAAATAAAAAAAAAGATCAAAGACTAGAATGTTTGTATCTCTATTTTAATTAAAATTTAACCTTGCACTTTTTAATCAAAAGATAAAAATCTTATATATATATATATTTTTTCATTTTTAATAAGGTTTTAATGTGATGCGTTATAGGAAAAAATTAGTCACATGTTCTTAATTAATCTCTCTTTTTAGTATTTTGTGATTTTTAAAAAATATTTTTGCTCTTTCATCTCGAAAAAGAAATACTTTTCGTAGTGGAAATTCTTCTCTACGCAGAAATAATTATGTTATAAATTATGTAAATTGTGATTATGTTCTGCGTGGTATCTATAAGTATATTCACATATAAGAATAATTAAATATTTTGAGTTAAAAAAACACTATTTATTTACATTTAAAAGCATTGTATTAATCTCAGAATTGTACAGAAATTTTCATAGAGTTTAACAAAGTTCTAGTTTTTTTTTAATGACAAATTTTAATAAACACATTTCAACTGATTATTATATTTTTAATTTGAAATTCTACAGTATTAAACAAACAAAAAATAAGTTAATTATTAAGTTTTTGAAAATAATAATTTATTTTAAAATTTAATAACAGTAATGCTTTGATTTAATAATTAAATTAAGGACATATCTTTACAGTGAAGTGATTTTCGAAGACGTGTATGCATTTATTATAAAGCTTAATAAAGTATTTAAATATAAATTTTATTTACACGCCTAAAACAAGACAATAATTCAGCAAATTGTTCTCATTTTGGTGTGTAATTGTATTACTTCACTGCCTTGTAGACAACTCAATAACCATTGTCGTATGAAAAAAAGGATCATACCAAATCTAAGGTGAATGATGCGTAAAATCCCAATCCATGAGATCAGGATCCGTAAAATCAAGATTATTGCATTTTCTAGCTATAAAAATAATAAAAAAAAATAAATACAATTTTATTTATAATTGCAGGAAAATCTATCAAATACTTTGTAATATTTAAATTTGATTTTTTATTCTTGATTTACTGATTTACATAGAAAATAACGATTTTCTAAACATTGCATAGAAGATTATATTAATTAAAATAAAAGAATTAAAGTTTATATAATTTAAATTTTCTAAATGAATTAATAAATTTATTGTTTTACTTTGTGATATTTGAACTTTAAAGCTACTCCATTTATAGTCACGGTGATTGATGAACAGAATTTATTTTATCGCCAATAATAAATCAATAATCTTCGTTCATTTAGAGGAAAGTTACAAAATGATTATCGAATAGAACAAAACAAAATAATTATCGACCTTTATTTTGGCTACTCATTTAATTATTCATTTAGAATTGATTAGAAATATATTTTTAGAAATAATTTTTTTTTAATTTTATGTAAAAAAAAAAAATTCTTACAACAAACACTTTTATAAATTTAAAAATCCTAGTCATAAAATCCAATATATTGGCATTTTTATTTAAGAAAAAAAAAAGTACGTTTAATATTACAGTCGAACCTTCGACAAGGGCCATTTCTTCAGGAACTTTTAACAAAAATACATAGAAAATGAACGGTGGTTTTTTATGTTTACGTCAGTGGCCGTTCGTCACAGGTTCGATTGTATTTCAGTTTTCTTCGCTGGTCTCCTCTTGCTGTTCTTTTTTTTTAATTCTTCATCACTCCTAAGATAATATCAGATAAGTTTTCTGCAAAACAAATAAATTATTAATATCAATTTTTGATGAAATTTTATAAAACGAAAGTAATAATAATAATAGTTTTCAANAAATAAAAGAATTAAAGTTTATATAATTTAAATTTTCTAAATGAATTAATAAATTTATTGTTTTACTTTGTGATATTTGAACTTTAAAGCTACTCCATTTATAGTCACGGTGATTGATGAACAGAATTTATTTTATCGCCAATAATAAATCAATAATCTTCGTTCATTTAGAGGAAAGTTACAAAATGATTACCGAATAGAACAACAACAAAATAATTATCGACCTTTATTTTGGCTACTCATTTAATTATTCATTTAGAATTGATTAGAAATATATTTTTAGAAATAATTTTTTTTTAATTTTATGTAAAAAAAAAAAATTCTTACAACAAACACTTTTATAAATTTAAAAATCCTAGTCATAAAATCCAATATATTGGCATTTTTATTTAAGAAAAAAAAAAGTACGTTTAATATTACAGTCGAACCTTCGACAAGGGCCATTTCTTCAGGAACTTTTAACAAAAATACATAGAAAATGAACGGTGGTTTTTTATGTTTACGTCAGTGGCCGTTCGTCACAGGTTCGATTGTATTTCAGTTTTCTTCGCTGGTCTCCTCTTGCTGTTCTTTTTTTTTAATTCTTCATCACTCCTAAGATAATATCAGATAAGTTTTCTGCAAAACAAATAAATTATTAATATCAATTTTTGATGAAATTTTATAAAACGAAAGTAATAATAATAATAGTTTTCAAACGATTAAAAAATATTCTAGCAATGGCTTCTGTTACGAAGATGATGAACCAGAAAATAGTTTCTTAATATACTTCTGAACGTTTTTAAAGCTGTATAACTTTACAACTAATACTTTCATCTTCTTAATATAATATATTTTATAATCTTCTTCGATGTTTATTTCCAGTTTCATAAAACTTTTAAATTATATCCATAAAGTGAGTTAATATTTAATGTCTTTGTAAATTGTTAAGCTTATTAAAGAATTTCTGAGGAAAAGTGCATCCAATGGTATAACATAAACTTTTCATTTCGGAGACGTTAAATTGCTTGAGTATTTATAGTTAAAATGAATATAAGTAGTTTATTCTTGACTTATTTAAACATTTTTACTGGAAATTTTCAAATAAAAACGAACTTGTGCGATTAACAAAATATTTTAATTATGTAAATTATATAATAGAAATTAAGAAATTTTTTTTCTATAATCTTTTTCGTGGTTATATACTTTATTATAATTAATAACAATACAGTAGAGCGTCGATTTTCCGAATCAATTGGGGACTGGAGTTGTCCGGATAACTGATATTTCGGATAACTGATTTACGTACGATAAAATAGTTTAACGTATCCGATGTCGAAATTTTTCTCCGTTGCATGTCGCTTCGCGTTGAATTTTCGTCGATGTTAAGCCTAACAAAGACTATTGTATCGTTAAAAATTATTTTTTTGTTTTGTACAAACAAAATAAATATATTTAAAAATATAAAAATAATAAAAAATTATACTTCAGATGTTAATTTAGTATCAAAAACGTAAAATATTTGAGTAACCCAAGACATATCCAAAGATTGAAGCGCCACAGCACTGGCGAAAATTTAAATTTGCCGACTGGAATTCTTTCGGATGATTGACTTTCGGAAAATCGACGCTCTACTGTATATTATATTGTTCTTATTAATTGTAGCCTCTAACAACTTTTGCTACTGTCATAACATGATATAATAGAAAAAGTTGTTAGAGATTGTAAACTTAAATTGCCTGAAATTTCTACGAAAAATATTTAAATAGTTCGGTTAATTAAATAATAATAATTTTGCTATATTAAAACGTTATTTAAGATGTTTTTAATGGTTACGTTTCCGAGATTTAATGGGGGAAATCACCACCCGTTCGTCTATTGGTGGTGGTTACCCCACTAAATCTCATAAATGGTCATGGTTACACACCTTGACCGTTGCTGAGATTGACTATTACATGATTAAATTTCATTGACCACACATACATGATTAAATTTCACATTGTACTATGTTTATAGGGTTTCGGAGTGAGGGATGGTAAGTGAATTGCCACTATCCTCCCCATTCCGAAATATATATGATAGGGGATAAACGAGATTTGAACTGCACGATTCCAGGATACGATACAAAGCAAGTTAAATAAAAACATTTAATAATAATAAATGTGACTTTCTTAAATTTCAATAGAGAGAAAGTATTTCAAATTCTTATATATTTTCTTTTTCTTTATATCGAGGACTTTGGTTTTGTATGCGGTAATGTTGGACTTAATTCGACAATATAAAAGGACTATTGTGCATCATACAATTGAACAAAAGCCTTTCGGATAAATTCAATTTAATCTTTATATTAGAAAGAAATTTGAATGGAACAAAAATATTAATAAAAATTGTCATATAAAAATGAACTTTTATATAGATTTCTATTCTTAATCTTTAACCAATTTCTGCGTTATTAAATTTTAAAGTACAGTAATTGAAATGATTAATTTACGATCATATATTACGAATTTTATGTATTTGTTTTGATCAAATGAGTAGAAATATTTTAAAATTTAAGTGAAAAAATTAATATTCATACGTTTTGTCAGAAATGTAATAATACGGTACAATAAAATCTTTCGAATATTAAAAATGGCTGATCATTGAATTTTATAGAAACATTTAATAACTGCACAATAGAATAAATTATAATAATACGATTTGTATATTCCTTTTAAAAGTTGTTCCACTTATAACTTCTTTACTAATTCTTCTTGGTTTTTAAAATAAATTGTTTTTAAAAAAAAGTTCTTAATACCTTCGACTTAAAAAAAAACGAAAAATCTTACATAATTGTGCTTATTATGTAGGATTATTCAGTACTTTTTTAAATAAATGTCTTCATCTAAATATTAAATAATCTTTATTGCGGGAAGGTTTTTGTTAGAAGAACATTAGAAAGTCTTTAATAAATAAATAATATAAATAAAGATAACGTTTATCTTCGTTATTTTTTTATTATTGAGAATTATTTAAAAAGTTTCAAGGAAGGACCTAGAGATTGGCAGTCATTCTCCTTAGATTTCTTTTATTTCTAACACCAGTTTCATTGTTTCTTTCAAATATTTTACTATTCAAATAGAAGTCTTTCGCTCCCAAGTTTGAATAGTATTACTATACGAAAATTACTGTTAAAAATGTAAATTTTTACAAACAGGCGATGGCTTCTCAATACAACTTTTGAAATATTTCAACAATTTTCTTTTGTATTAATAAAATTACTGTCAAAATTAGAACAGTTTCGAAATCCTAGACTCTTACCTATATATAATATTAGAAGCATTAGATAATTGAAAATTGAGATGAATAGTAGTTATTCTAGTTTCGCATCTCGAATTAACATAATGAATCACTTTGTCTGCGATACTCAATTAAACGCGAGAAACAAAATACAGAGCAATAAAGGAAATTTCAAACAATACATTAGAAGGGCAGATTTATCCATCGAACGAATTAAAGAAACCAAAATATATGTTTTAAGTGTGACAATTATATTTAAAACGATGGGACATTTACATGTTTGGTAATGTTTAAATCGATGTAATGTTTAATTTATTTAATTCGTTACAATTACTGTTAAAATTAGATTACTCGCCTGTAATTTAGGCATTGAATTTTTGATAATTATAACCTTTATATATGTATATTAAAATAATAGCTAATTTTAATAGGAAAAAAATGAAATAAAAATAATATTTTTTATTATCTTTCAGCTCAAGATGGCTCAAAATATCACAGCTCTCGCTTTATGGATTCTGCCGCCATCCAACAGTCAGATAATGAAAATAGATGGAGAAGAACCAAATGGATGGAATGGCGTTTTTAAACTTGTCTTCCTTTCGGCTGTGGCAACCGGTGGTACCATGGGTAGTGTCTTCGTCATCAGTGCAGTAACGGTCATAGAGCCATTTCAAGTGCGCGGCAGCATTTATCTTGTGAGTTTAGCCATGGGCAATATGCTGGTAACCATTTTGGTGCTACCGGCATCCTGTGTCGCCATTTTGGCCAATATCCCTCAGGATCCAAGTATTTGCACTTTTCAGTGGCTTACTACGGTGGTGTGTTTTCTCGTATCCGTCCAATCCTTTATGTTTATGGCTTTAGACAACTGTTTAGGATTAAATAGTTTAGTTACATATGATTTATGTTGCACAAAGTGGAGAATTCTTTTTGGCGTGTCCGTTGTTTGGTGTTGTTCCGTGAGCTTTGCAGTCATTCAATACGTCATGGGATACGGACCATCTTTCTGCGATTCAAATTTCAACGTATGGCCACCGTATCACATCACTGCCGGAATATTATTGGTGATATGCCCACTTTTGCTGACCATCATTTATTTCACACGAGCCATCTTCAAATTGCGAGATTTTAAATTACAACTAGAGGTTTTAGAGGATCCTACTGCATACGTTTTAACAGACGAATGTTTGTTGAAGAGTAATATAGTGGTGTTTATAGTGATGTTAATGATGTGGATGCCATATGCCGTAGTTATAGTGATCAGTGCTCTGCGTCCAGTTACCATAAATTTAATGGACACATCTTGGTGGGTAGCCATAACCAATTCTTGTCTTTATAGTTATGTGTACGCTGCGACCAACAGAGATTTTCGCGAAGCATTTAATAAATTGTTTTATTATTGCTGTTGTAAAAGTCACGTGACGTTCACACGCCGTTCGCGCGACCCCAGGCGAGCGGGTAATGGAATTGGATTGAGAGTTCATATTATTCCGGGTCTCAATATTTACGCTCAGAGAAAAGAAACGGCGAAAGAACTACGCGTACATCCGCCCTGTAAAGGCACTTGCGACCTTTGACACCTTTCCTCAAACTTTTATCAACATTCGATTGTTAATTACTGTCGATACGGACTAACGATTTAAAAAAATAAAAGGCAGTTGTATCAAAAAGTGTCCTTCGTAAAAGTATTTGGAAGATAACTGCCGGAGTATTTATTTGTTAAAAAACAATCTGAGGCGAAAATATGTATTTTGTGTATTTGTGTAGTATACATATATATAAAAATTGTAATTTTATGATGATTTGTGAGAAAAATATTAACTGTCTTTAGCCAAAAATACAATATAAATAATGCTTTACATATCGTTGCCAGTCAAATAAATAAACATTTACTATTTGTTAAATGTGCCTCTAAGCAAAATACAATTTCTCATTGTCATAACGTAAAAGTCATTTCCACAATAAATCCTAGACCCAGTTATTATCTTACCTTTAATATTACGTTAAATGAGTATTTTTAAACTCAAAAATAATCATTCTCGCAATATATTTTATGTATAAAACACTAAATTTTTAGTCGAATCTTATAAAAATTCGTGTATAATATTGTTCCAGATGTTAGTTTAGTATGAAATAAAACAACTTTATTGGGCTGCAATTTTTAAATTGCAAAACCTATACATTTCCACTGTCGTTCGTCTGTCTGTCCTTCGTTAATTTCGAAAACGAAGTTAGATAGAATTAAATCGAGACCAGATATGGAAAATTTGGTCTCGATTGAACCAGGTATTTTTAATTTAAAATTTTCTTGAGAACAGAGTTAGATAGATGGATTCGATTGTTATCAGGAGAAGTGTGATTTACAGGGAAACGTCATTACTAAAATGGGAACCAGACATGGAAAGTTTAGGGCCCTGAGGCCCAGATTAATTTAAACTAAAATACGATTATAAATTGCAGCCCGATATTCTGACGTTGAACACTTTTTTACATTAATCTGTCATTTAAAATTAAATAAAAATATGATATAAGAGATTTCACAGATTAACTTCATTGGATTATAAATCTGATTTTGATATATCTACTGCAGGAAAATAATATATATAGGCCCTATATATATCTTTTAACCTTCTAGAATTAGCATTACATGAGAATTCCGAAAACCGAAGATTTTCAAAGAAATCTGAATCCATACCTAACGTGGTTCGAGTGTCGTGTGACTGATATTTCCATCTTGTCAGTAGTTACGGTTAAAGCTCATTCTTCAATAATTTTTCTTACTTTATCATTTGAAATTTTTCTGATAACTTTCAGAAAAGGAATAAAAATGATAGAAAAATATTCTGATATGACAAATAACAATTGTTATAGATCATTGCAAAAGATTTTTTTTTTTGTATAATTTTGATTCTTGATATTGATGATATTCTAATTAAATTATAATTTAACTATAAATGAGTGTTTGCTTTAATTTTATTATTCTGACATTTAGGAACAAGTCTATATTTAATTTAAACAATAAATGGATTTTAAAACGTTTAACAAAAGGGTTTAAATATTTATTTTGTCATCAATATCAAAATTCAATTTATTAAAGGAAACTTATGAAATGCCACGTTAAATTTAAATAGAAAAAATATAAAAAATATAGCCTATATATTTATAAACATGTTTTTTTCACTCTTAAATTTCCTTCCCTTGTGACCTATATTTTAAAATCAAATATGTATTCGTATAACGTTTAAATTATGATAATTAGCAAAATTAAACGTGTTTTTATGTTAAAAAAAAATTAATATATTTGCAGCAATTTTATTAAAAATTTAAAAAAAAAGGCAACAATATTTTCTTGCGTGAAGAAACTACGTGTTAAATTTTATGAGAGTGAAACTAACAAGGATATTCCTATTCGTTGACAGATTAATCTGATCGGATTATCGATCGACTGTATATTGTTATTGATTATCTTACGCTAGTATATCGTTGTTTAAGAATGGAGCATTTAGTTTTAAAACTGTATCATATGTGTATATATATATCAAGAATCTGTTTCTTGTATAGCAAAAATTTTTCTATTTCTAGCTCAAACTGAGCGTAAACAAAAGATATTTCAGAATTTCCATTATATATCAGTGGAAGAGCATCTGATAATTTGCACGCTTCGTAATGATAATCGATTTGCTTATTTGAATTCATTCCAAAATAACAGAGAATGGACCGTTGCCTTTTAGACCTTAATGAAAAGTGTCATTTTTGATACTAGAAATAGCCACGATTTATTTCATTTTTATCGCCTGGATGACACATTCGTCATCGATCTAAGATATTATCTAATAATTTAAATGCGAAAATCTGATATTCATTGGAAACTGCAAAAAACTTTCTAATTTTCACTTCCAAACAAAAAAAAAAAAAAAGTTACCTCTATTTTAAATTTTATAAAAGAATATTACTTATGCCTTTGCAGAAATAATAAATTTACGTGTAAGACGAAAGCCTGGAAATCTCAATAATAGTTTATTTTAATAAAGAAGGAAACGACTTTTCTCTTTTATTGAAGTAATAGAAAGAGATATTCGAGAATCTCGTATCGATCTGAAGGTTTCTGATGTCTGCTCATCAAAGAAATTCCATCCTGTTTTAGATCTCACGAGAATAAATTTCGATTTCATATATATATATAACTAATAAATCATCGTCTTCTTTAAATTATTAAACGTTTGAAATTAATTTAAATTACCTAAACTATAATAACGTATATATATATTTTTTTCTATTTTACATTTTAAAAATGAGATGAGATATATAATTACTTCGTTATTTCTCCGGATGAATGATGATTATTATTAAGAGAAACATTCAAAATGTGAAAAGTGTATGCACCATCCAATGATCTAGCAATTTCTTCTGTTTTTTTTGGGGGGGGAGTGGCAGAATAAAACTAAGAACGAATTATAGTCGTTTTTTTCTAATAATTCAGACACGTGGATCTGTACTGGACACTAACGATAAGCTAGCGTGTACTCTACAAAATGTTTTTATCGACGGTCAAATGCTACAAGAGGTAATTCACCATTTTCCACGTGACTGTCGACCGACGTCAGTTGTTGTTTTCATGATAACTTATCGTTAGAGATCAATTTTATTTTATCCAGAAAGTTTTTCCTTTAATAATCTTCTAGATAAAGGTAAAATATTGGCTCAAAATAAATAATTTCAACTATTCTTGTTTCTTTTAATTACTTTTCGTCTGATATATAGGCTATAATAGAGGGAAAGTATGGCGATGGATCAAAAAATGATCCCCTCCAAGATTTTTACATTTTTTAACTCGAAACCTTGAAACGTAGAGAAATAATTTTAAAAAAAATTCGGAAATTTTTCTGTATGTTTGGATATTAGTATGTGTGGCGAGTGCACGATTTTCTTCACCCTGTTTGAAGCTTAATAACTCCTGTTCTTTTTGTCGAAAATATCCGAAATTATGCAAAGATTTGTTTATTAGGGAGATTGATGATATTAAATTTTGGTGGTTAAAGGTCGAGGAGGTGGGAAGATACAGTTGGTTGCTTGTCATATCTCGAGTAGAGTAGGAATTAATGACGATTTTACTCGTTATTAGCATATACAATTTTCTTTTTTATAAAACTCATCCATACCCTGGAAATTAAGCTTTTTTTACCGTTTTTTAATAAAATATCGTAACAGATAGCCCTACCAAAATTTTAAATGTTGCCGGGAAAGTTAAGCAACTCGTTGCTGGATTTTTTAAAAATATTCTGTATTGAATTTACTTTCTCATAATATAAAGAAAATTGGTAAATATACTTCAACATATGAGATTTAGTTATCATAAACACCTATATATATTTTCTTCTTTTTAATTGATTAATTAATAAAAAGTAAATTAGTGATTAAATTTCTAGCCGCTTAGTATTTCAGAAAGGATTTTGTCATTAAATTTTGATCGATTCCTATGGTCCATTTTGCTTGATTGAATTATTAGTCACTTAGAGTCGAATCTGGTTGTCTTAAACAAAGGGATGTGTTAATATACAACAGATGTTGCGCTGCTATTTCGAATAAATCAATATAATTATCAATATATGGTGATACTTTGAGTAAAACAATATTGTAAGTACGCTTGTTAATGTGTAGAAACTCGAAATTTGGTAGTTGTAGTTCTTAGTATGCTAATTAAAATATGAAAAGTGAAAAATTCCATGAATAGAATGGTTCTTAAGACAAGTAACGTATATACAGTACAGTCAAACCTCGATTTAGCGTCAATGGATACGTGTGAACAGATCTTCCGTATAAATATTAATTAAATACAAAACTCTTCAACCAGATTTCGCATTAAAAATGATATTTTCAAACGTTCAAAGTCAAATTTGTTTGTACAGTAGCTACATCTCATTAGTATAAGCTATGTAATTCATATTTGAAGTAATTCAGTTTAGCGCCACACTCGATTTAATACCAATTTCAGATGTGAGAAAATTCTTACGCTAAATTCGAAGTTTCGACTGTATTCTAGGATTTTGACTCCTCAGCAGAATTTGATTGCCGAAAGATATAAAGAAAAGAAACCTCAAAGAAGTACAGAACAGCTTTTTATGATTCTAAAATTAGAATTTATTATATGGCATTTATATTAATTGAACCCCGTCGACAGCACGACTTAATAACGACAATTTAATGAAAAGAGAAATTAAAAAAACACGATAAAACGATCAGATTTTTTAGTAAAAATAATAAAATGTCCACTTTTTATACGCGAGAAATGTTTAAAAATAAAAGAAACTAGTGAATTAATTTAAAAAAAAACACATTAAATTATGTTGAACGAGAAACCTTACACGATAATTATTGGGCTGTAATTTTTAAAATTGTACACGTGTACATTTCCATTATCGTTTGTACGTCTGTCTGTCCTTCGTTAATCTCGAAAACGGGGTTAAATGTATGAAAATCAAAACAGAAATGGAAAGTTTATGGGCCAAACACTCCCATTAACTATATACAAACTTCCAGTTTGGATCGGAAATTGCGTGTTGTTTTTAAATTAAAAGCTGATTAAAAATTGCAGCCGGGTATTGTATAGGCCTATACTGTATATACATATATATATAACCGCTTGAGCTAGTAATTCTGATCAAAGAAAAGATATTAATCTATATATTAATTATAGATAAAGAACAAACATTAGGAAAAATAATTAATTATGAGAAAAAAATAACTTTGTTTGGAGAAGGAGCATTCGATAATCGTTATTAAGACGTGGTTAGCCTGTATTATTAAATCTTATTCATAACCCAATTTAATAATTATTTACAGAATTCTGAAAGAAAATTGGAATCTAATAGTAATTGTTTAGATATGAATTTAAGTAAGTTATTTAGATGAAAAAATTATTGTTAAAAATAATTAAATAAGGACGAAATTTTAAAAATTGTATTTCAAAAGAAGAATTTAAGTAAACTTTAAGCATTTTCATGTTTACATCAAAATATAATTTTAATTTAATTATTAAAATTTCAATTTTGACTAAGCTTCCTTATATCATCTATTGTAAAAATCCATATTTTATTAATAACTGTAATAGGAAACTTCTTATCATCACTCTTAGGAAACTAAGACAGAAAACATTTTCTCAAATATATAATTCGTATTATCCTCTTTTCTTTTCATTATTTTCGATTTATAATGAGCAAAAAAGAAGGAATTTTACTTTGTTTTCATAACAAAGTCAATGTAGATTTCCTTTTAGTTTCCACTCCCATTCCATTATAACTTATATCAGTAAGCTTTTAATGATACAGATGAATACATACATATAAATAGTATTTTGCAACATTCAAAATAGCATTTTCTAGTATTTTTCTTGGCTTTTTATTGAAAATAAAGCTAATGTTATACAATATTTAAAAATTGTATTCTTGATATAAGATTAGGCATAATTTGAAAACATTCGTTATTATGATTATAGATTATAGGAAAATTTATAAATTATATGTGTATACCATGTTTAAGCACGTGTCTGAGTATTCTTTTATGTCCTAGCATAAGTACATGCTCTTATAGACGGAAAAAAATTGGCACTAAATTCCATAAATTGCCTTTAAAAATTCCCAAATTTTTAAAATATTTTTATACTACCGGCAGCTTTTGGTTTTTTATTTGAATTAATAGTTATCACAGATGTTAACTAACAGTTACTGTATAAATAAATACATTTATATTTAATTTACATTGATTCTTATAAGCCAAAACAAGCTGGCAACACACAAGAGCATGCTCTTATTTGCAAGTAAATAAGGTAAATAATATATTGACTTATGCATAATTCATTTTGTACTTTAAAATTTTTAAGACAAATATTATTTGTCTTAATTATATTCGTATCACACAATAGAAAATTCAATTTAGATTAAGTTATATTAAAGAAAAAAAATCATACAAGTTTGAATATTCTTTATTTCAAAATAATTTTTCATTTCCAAATTACTGTATGTAAATTGCATAGAAGAGAAATTGAGATTTGGTACATTTAAAACAATAGTACTGTATATTATATTAATCACTTTATTATTTTGTTAAATAACTATTGGTTCGGAGTTAACAAACAATTAGTGATTAAAGATATAGACTTACAACCAGGGCCTGATTTACATAAGGGCATTTGGGGCCGGTGCCCAGGGCCTCCACAAAACTATGTTTAAACATAATTTTTTTTTCTATTACCGCAACAGCCTAGTGTGACCTAATCATGAGAGCCATAGACAGAGAAAACCAAACCCGGGGGAAAAAAAACCTATGAAACATATAATAAGTAAAATTTTTGAAAACATATTTTTTAAAGTACAGTATTTTGTGTAAATTTTATAATTCATTAAATTTGCCTACTCTTAAAGGTGGCCCCCACCATACTTGTGCCCACGGGCCTCTGATTGTTAAATCCGGCCCTGCTTACAACATATATATTCATCTGTTTGTATTACTTCTTAATGCTGTTATATCACGTGTATAAAAAATATTTGACCTCGTGAGAAAGAATATTGAATTACGAGTCCGAATTCCACCCGGAACCAATTGATTTTTTTACAAATAACTCAAGGGTAGATCCAGAATTTATTTTGGATTATTTCTCTTGGGTAAGGAACCTGCCCAATAGAAAGAAGTGATTAAAAGACACAAGTTTACTCTTTAAAGACGATTTTTTTATACCTAAAAAAAAATTTTATTTATTTAATTTTACAAAGGTAAAGTCATTTGTGGCGATAAAGGATTACCCCCGATTGACATGCAAATAAATAAATAAATAAAATCCCAAATGAAGTTTCAATAATAAGACTTTAATACTGAAAATCAACCAGATTCTTATTAAAATATTCTTATTAAAGCATCTTTACGATTTGGGAGTTTTTATTAGGATTGTATTTCTTTGCCTGTTATTCAAAGGCGATAATTAAACATAAAACCCGTTTCGTATATAGAAAAAAAAAATACTTTTATTTAACAAAATAGTGAAATATTTTAATTTCTTAAAACAAATCAACGTTGTATTTTTAATTATAATTAAATTTCCGAATAATTATTAAACTTACCCTTACTTGAATTCTTCAATGTCATCACTAAAGAAAGTTACGAGTTCTCCAGAAGTTTTTTAGTGTACTACAAAACATTTTCTATTCTTAAATAAATTAGAGATGTCAATAATTAAAGAAAAACACCATTAATTAAGTCTATGAAGTGAAGAATACAAGAAGAATTGCAAAACAAATTATTGCATAACAGATAATGGGGAAAATTTATAATAGAGATAAAAACTGATCTTAACGCAACTAAAAATAAACAAGAATAAATTACTCTCATGGGAAAAGAGAAATTACCTTAAAAGTTATTTGAAAATTTCAATTTAACCTTAAACTGATATAATAATAAATTTCCTTTGTTAATTCTTGTTAATTAATTTTTTTTTATTTTATTTATTTTTTTGTATGACATAAATTAATAAATTAATTGTCTTTAATTCTGATATAAAATAATTTTGATAAGTTATAAAGCAATCCCTGTGTATTTCCCCAGGTGTTATAAAGAAGATTGCGAATTCGATTGTTTGTTTTAATTCAGATTGATTCGTAACAATTAATTTAATTAATTAGCACATTTTTATTTGAATTAAACTTTATTTGTTTTTTTTTGCCACCGATCAAATATTTAACACATATAAATAAATAAAATTAAAATAAATATTTTAAATTATTGCAAATTAAATATTAAAAAAAATCAACAAAAGCTAAAGAAGAATAAAGATTAATATCAACAGTTTTTTTTTGTTTAATTTTTATATCTTACATTATTCTTTTTTATCAAATGTATAAAAGATTTCTTTCTAAAATTGAATATTTTCTTATTTTATTATTGTGGATTTTAAACACGGGTTAAACACTAATTGCATTCTAAATAACTGTTAAAGAGAATAATCAAAATTTAATAAGTTTATAATCTGCAAAAACAACCGATTTGTCTTCTATTCTCTAAAAATTCTTAAACATTAAACTTTATGATAAATTTTGAAGTAGACTTCAAAATTTATCATGAAGTTTAATCTTTGTAATCTTAGTATAATCTTTGCAATTTTTTATATATTTTTTTATTAATTATTCAGCTTCAGATTCTCGATTATTAAGCAATAATTATGTTATAATGTTTAATACTTTCTTCAGTTTGTTTTTTTTAAATTTTTACTAATTTTCTATTTAAAAAATGAAAAATTCAAAAAAAAAAAAAATTCTAGTTAAATTTTTCATTCGTGTAACAGCTAATCCCCCCTTTATTTTCATCATTGTTTGCTTTTGGTGTCCGAAAAAGCGGCATGTATAATAATGAAATTGCATGAAAATGTAAATGAATACAGTTTTTACATCCTGAAATAGCTTTTCATTCTACGCGTATGCATATCAAACGCATTAGAAGTAAGCTTATAAGATAAAATTTGTTATAATTTGGGATAAAAACAGGGACAAAATGAGTCCTTCCCGAAAGACACTGGAATGCTGCTTCAATTCTAGGACTTGAATGGTGTTTAGTCTGGTGTTATCTCGAGACTATGCTCCCAGGATGTGTATTTTTATTATGCCAGTGACAGAAATACATTTAAAATGTAGAAAAAGAAAAAGATACTTTATTGTAATACAGTTTTTAGAATAAAGTCCTCTGTCGTTAGATGACAGTCAGAAAAAATCCGGGACATCTGGAAACCCTAGTTAAAATTAAATATTTAAAATTAAGTACTTTATAATAAGTTACATTACATTAAATGATGAATGTTTTACACAAAAAATCAAACATAAAATACTAAAATGTTACTAACTATTCAAATGGACAAAAGCAATGTTAAATATAGTTAAAATATTACAATAATACAGGACATGAAATTTTAGAAGTTAAGTAATCATTAAAGTTAATAGTTAATTAATGAAATGCATAAATTTTATCAAACTTATACAATTTGTTTGGGTGAAATTTATACCAGACCCTATCTTTCATACCATAAGAAAATTGTCTTTAGCAGCCCAAGATTTAAGTAATAAGTTAGTATGAAAGCAACCTTAAAAAAATATACTGGGTGATCGTGATTAAAGTACCACTAATCAACACTGTCTAGAGATGTATCTAGCAGTCCAAATTCAATCAAATCTAGTAAATGATATTTCAGAACATGCGGAAGACATTTTCTTAAGAAATAATTAGTACCAAAACTCACTACTTTTGGCTCTGAAAGCAACAACCATTGATGGTGCAGAGAATACTGCAGGATGTGGTCCCCATTATGAAGATGTAAAAACCTGTAAGTGATGAATAATATATTCAATAGCCAATCATAATTGATTTCTATGACGCTTTTCACATGCTGACTTTCAAGACTGCCAAATTTGCAGCATGTTTTCAATAAACCACATTTAAAAAGTGTGGTTTATTGAAGTGGCCAAGCGGTACGAAATGCAGGAGACGACAAAAATGTTGAGTATCTTTTAATATCTCTTGGGCCATCACAGAACATGTCACAGGCTCGAATGTGGCGTAAGCATTACAAGCATAGCCCACGTTAAAACTGGATTCTTTGAAGAAGAATGGTCCAAGTAGAAACGTGGCCATGAATACACAGCAGACTTTAGGCGAATGGAGTGAAATATATCGAAAATTTTCACTTTTTATAGTCCAAATGAGATAATTATGGATATTTGCTGTCATATGTATCTCATCTCTCCGCGAGATCTTTTATGTCCAGAAACATCAAGACAAAAAAACCCATTTTTTTCTCGACTTTCCTGACAGATGGATGTTTCAGGAAAGTCAAAACAAAAGTCAGCAAATTTCTTTTCTCGGGAAAAATAAACCACCAGTTGTGGCATTATAAAGGCATATACGAATAACAATTCACCAACTCTCCTTTTGTACTGTGTCATAGGATACATTCAACTGCCGTGAGAATGTACGCACACTATTTGAGCCTGCAGCATTATTCATTGACTGTTCAATAACATCGTTAACGATATCTAAAGTTATAGGTGTACGCCTTCGATCGATTGTTTTTTTATTATTATTATTATTTCCTGTTTCAGAACACCAAGAGTTCCTTTTTGCTCACTAAGTCCATTATGCGTTCAACCAAGTCCACAATGGAGCAGTTGAGTATTAAAGACGGGACTCAGACATTTCCTGAAAAATCCCGGAGGCTTTTCGATCCATCTGGATTCGTTCTCGGGTCCTTCAGAGCAGTATACTAACATTTTAATTGCTCGACCATCAAGCCAATCGCCAGATGTCAATTTTCAAGGAATCAAGCGATCATTTTCCTGATAGCTTGTAGAGTGAATGGTCTTTGACATAAATTCTTACGACGACGAAATTCCAGAAATACAACCGCAGCATTGTTATTGCTGGAATTATTATTACTACTAGGAACTCGTCGAAATCGACGGTTTTATTCAATTAAAACATAATGAGCTCATTTAAAATTTGGTGTTCTATACAAAAATCATCAGTAAAGAGATTGTTTTTCAGGCCCATCTATCTGTTCTCCGATACCACGAGGCATTCGGGTCACAAGGTGACAATTTGGCATTCTTAAGGCCTTCCAACTTCAACTCTCCGGCTCCCGTTTAGCGTGTAGTGGTGGCCGGTCTTATCATGTTAATCATTTTTCTTTTATTGTCTTTTTTAATGTTATAAAGTACATATGTTTATTCTACTGATACATACAAAACAGCTTAGATCAAAAATAAAATAACTCTTAATTTAATTTTATTATTTAAATAAATAGTGTATATATAAAACAATACAAGAAGTCTTTTAATTAATGCATAATTTAAAAAGCAGCAGCTATTCAGAGTAGGGGTGGAAAACGGTTTTTCTAACAGTTAAAAATTAAATAAATAAATCAGTAGATGCACGCTTGTCTTCTCGTAGAATTAACAGTAACTTTACTGCTTCACCACGCCCAAACTGTTCTGAAGTTTTCATTTCTAATTGTAATGGACTCATCTACAGGGCAAAAGCTTTATTTTGATACCCGAACCATGTTTGTAACTTCAGCTGTTCTCTCAAAAGAAATTGGATATATTAATTTGGTAAGCTTCGGGCTTACCAAATTGAGAAAGACGTGATAAATATTACTAATCTCACTATTGGAAAAAGAAATCTTCGCTTATAACTTTTTATATGCTCTCAAGCCTGACGAAACAGACTCTGCCTCCTCGAAGTTAATTACCGTCCTTTTCCCGAAGGTTTTGTAGATTTCTAACCTTTCAAGTTGTTTCCGCCGAGGTAATATTTTCTCTCGATGGAGTCTGTTTCGTTTCTAAGGAGTGAGGAAATTGAGGAAATTCTAAAGCCCTACTATTTCCTCACTCCTTAGAATTCTGTGCTTACTACATCCTTATAGATGGAACAGAGGGCCTTGTGGTAGGTGACTGCCCACACCGTGTAACAGAATTGCCTGGGCTGAAACATTCCTTACGGATAAACATCTACAAACTGTTCGGGATAAGGACTGCATGAATACAGATAGTCCATTTATATGTTACTGTAGGCCTATAATCATACAGTTTAGCAAAGTCGCTATAAAGGAAATTGCCGTCAACCTTGACGTTAGAAACAATAATGTAACAAAACGATGACGTTATACAGTAGAGCCTCGATTATCCGACCCCCGATTAACCGACCGTCCTAGTCGGCAAATTTCAAATGTCCGCTAGTGATGTGGCGCTACAATATTTGGCTATGTCTTGGCTACTTTAATATTATTTTTACGTGTTTTAGCTGGCAACACTGGCTCGACCATGAAAGGGAGCCAGTATTTAAACGAGGCTTAATTTTCTAATTTTTAATTAACTATTGTCTTCGTAAAGATAGAATGTCAAAACACCGGTATACACTCTCCAACAGTTCTCCTTTCATTCTCTCATTCAAACCGTCATAGAGCCGAATTTTTTAAACCACACTCTTTCACCCCACATTCCTCTAGCATTTGTTCATTTCTCACAGTGTCCCTTCGTTTTTCCACACACACACACACACACACACACACACATTCTGAAATACCTCACTTCATGTGCAGCAGTACGACTCCTGTAATTCTTCTACCTTACGACATAGAAGTAAAAGTTAATCTACTATTTCTGGATCAAGAAATAACACTCAAGTTAGCTCAAATGAATCTGTAAATGACTCTGTGTGGATGGGAAAAGTTACGAGTTGTATGCATTATAATGTCGCGAATATTGAAATGATAAATTAATTATGTTTACCACAATTTAGAGAGAATTGCGATTTGTAAGCAGTGAGCGTGTTTGGAGAAAGACACATGAAACGAAAGGTGTATAACATTAACAAGCAAATGTGTATAAAAGAGAGCATAAGAGAACCGAACTTTCGATAGCGGCCACACCACGCTGAAAATACCGGTTCTCGTCTGATCACCGAAGTCAAGCAGCGTCGGGCCTAGGAGTAAGACGTGTTTTCGACGAGCTCCTAGCTTCGTTCACTGTATGCTCTATATTAGTGTTTTTGCTTATTAATACAATCATTCGTTACCTTTTGAGTAAATTTTAAAATTAAATAGTAAGTAGCTATGGAAAATCTACTTGATTTCAGTAAATCTGTGTTGTTAGAATTGCCACGTGCTTCTGGTCATTTTACACAAAAGGACTTCGTTACGGCGTTACAAGACACGGTCGACAGTAAAGATATTATTGGACTTGGACCGCTACAACAAAAATGGAAATGGATATTAACGTTAAACAACGAGGAGGTAAGAAGTTTAATCTTGAATCTCGGAGAAATCGAAGTATCGGGTAGTAAATGCATCATTAAACCAGTAATTGAAGATCTTGTTGAGGGAAAAGTACACTGGTTACCTCTAGAAGTACCAGATAGTTATCTAAGGAGTATTCTAGAAAAATTCTGTGATAAAATTGAAATAAGAAAGGAAAAATCAAACGAGCCGGGCCTAGAACACATTTTGAGTGGCAAAAGACTGGTCACTCTAAAATTAAAAAAAGGATTTAATGTCGATATGCTTCCGCATACATTTATATTATGTAATTTCCCAGCGTTATTAGTGATAAAAAATCGCGTACCGAGATGCCTAAGATGTAGTCAAACCGGCCATATCAAGAAAAATTGTTCTACTCCCTTTTGTTCTAAATGCAAAAATTTCGGCCATGACACCTTGCTTTGTGTAGGACCGACCTATGCCTCGCGCCTGAGGAAATCTGCAACGGAAATACAGTACAAAAGCGACGATAGTAAAAGGGTAGAGACAAAAGAGAAGTTACAGCAAGAAAACAATGAAACAAATGGACCGGAAATAAGTACTGACAAACCCGAAGAAATAAACAACACGGAAGGGTTCAAGCTAGTACAAACGAAAAAGAATAAGCGAAAAGGAAGCGAAAGAACCAAAAATATTACAAGTAACAAATTGGCAAACTCGGAAATTAGTAGCGATACAAAATTAAATAATACTTGTCGTGACAAGGACCCAAGTAAAAGAATAAGAAAGACCTCGCTTTCGGACGAGTCGATAAAAAATAATGAACAGTCAAATAAAGGGAACAGCATGGATATGGAGTATGAACACTTCGATATCAGCGATGAAGGTTCTCAAAATTTATCCAGCTGGGCAGATATAATGACAGAAGACACAGCAGGAGATATAGATACCCCTGCTGAATATAAAATTCATGAGACTCAAACCTGAGTATTGTATAATACGAAATTAACTGGGTTATTCTTTCTTAAATGCGACAAGAATGGAGCTGAATCTAGGATGCATTAACATAAATGGTCTGAAGAAACGCGGAATCAATGTATTTTTGTGGAACCTTTGTCATAGTAACTTCGATGTAGTACTCGTACAGGAAACACATGTATCCAACAAAGCCAGTGCCATCGAAGTTGAAAGAAAAGTAAACAGTAAATATAACTGTTTTTGGTCGTACGGTACTCAACAAAGCAGTGGAACAGCGATATTCATACAAAAACGTTTCGAGACGGCAGGCTTTGAGTACGATGCCGAGGGTCGAATTTGTAAAATTGATGTTAAAATAAACAACAAAAAATTCCGTATAATAAGTGTCTACGCGCCGACAGATGGGCACATGAGAAAAATATTTTTCCAGAATATCGACAACTATGTAAAAACGGGGTATGACTATTTAATAATGGCAGGGGATTGGAACTGCATATTGGATGCAAGAAGAGATAAAAAAGGCGGTGACCCAAACACATCCATTAGAACAGCGGAACAATTGAAAACCGCTATGACTGATTATATGTTAACTGACATCTGGAGAGATCAGCATCCCGACACTCTGGAATTCACGCACATTACTGCCAAATGCAGCACCAGGATTGATAGAATATTACTCTCGAAAGAGCTAAAATTACACGTTAAACAGACTGATATAATACCCTGTTCTTACTCCGATCATCAGCTGGTCACCGCGAACATACTCCCCAATGCTATCTCTAAAAAGGGAAAAGGATACTGGAAGTGCAATGCCTCTATATTAAAAGAAAATAATTTCAGTAACAGCTTTAAAGATTTTAGCAGTAAACATCAGAAAAACATAGATTCTGACATAAGGAAATGGTGGGATAGTTTTAAACTAGACTCTAAATACTTTATCATTCGAAAATGCAAAGAAAGAAATAGTAACAAGAAAAAGGAAATTAACTCACTAAAAGCAAAATTAAGAAGCACTATGAACAATATAAATAGTCAGAACGAAGAAACAATAGCCTGCCTGAAAGAAAAAATTAACCTAGCAGAGAGAGAACACATGGAAGGTGCCTTAATTCGATCAAGGATGAAAAAAATTGAAAGCAATGAAAAACCCACGAAATACTTCTTTCGAATTGAGAAAAACAACTACAGAAAAAATGACATTACAAAGTTAAACGGAGGTAATGGTCAATTACTAACAGACCAAACAGAAATTTTGAACGAATGTAAAGCTTTCTTCGAGAAACTATACACAAAACAACAAATATCGCTAGAAGCGGTGAGAAAGTTTACACACGATTTGCCAAAAATACAGGAGCAGCAACAACAAATGCTCGAAGCGGAAGTGACTGAGGATGAATGTATCAAAGCAATTAACAGTCTGAGCAACAACAGAGCTCCTGGAAGTGACGGCCTCACAAAAGAATTTTATACAACATGCAGCCAACATTTTATGACGAACTTTGTAAAAATGATAAACTACAGCCTCAAACACGGACTCCCCAATAGCATGAAACAAAGTATAATAAAACTCGTTCCAAAAATAGAAAACCCTACCGAATTAAAACACTACAGGCCAATATCGCTTCTTAACTGTGATTATAAAATAATAACAAAAATTATGACGAATCGTTTAAGACAGGTATTACCGGATATTATTTCTATAGAACAGTCATGCGCCGTCAAAGGAAGAAAAATTCAGGACAACATCCATCATCTAAGAAATATCATAGATTATATAAACGAAAAACAATCACCGGGAAGCATAATATCCATTGATATGGACCATGCCTTCGACCGAGTATCACACGATTACATGCTGCATGTTCTTGAAAATTTTAACTTCGGCAAAAGCTTCACTAACATGATAAGAACCATCTATGAAAATATTAGTAGCAGGATAATAATAAATGGTAACTTCTCGGACACATTCAGGGTAGAAAGATCGGTGAGGCAAGGATGCCCACTGTCAATGACACTGTTTACTCTAGCATTTGATCCACTGATAAGAGCTATTAACGAAAACAAGCACATAAACGGGATTAGAGTCCCACCCGAAAAGAAAAGTTTTAAATGTGTGGCGCATGCCGATGACCTATCCGTAATGTCCAGTGACGAGAAAAGCGTAAGACACCTCTTCCATGTAATTAAACAGTTTGAAAGAGCATCGGGACTTATTATTAACCCATCTAAAACAATAGGAATAAAAATTGGAAGCTGGGTAAATAAACCTATATACCCTCATGGGGGCTTAACGTGGACTGACAACATTAAAATTCTGGGCGCCTACTTTGGAAAATACAACATCGAAGAAGAGATCAATAAGAAATTAGAAAAGTGTAAGCATATTGCTCAAGCTAACGAACAACGAGACATCAGCATAATAGGAAGAGCTAAAATCTTTAACGTAAAGATGTGCAGTAAATTCATTTATATCGGCACCACGACAAATATTCCAACAGATAGTTTGAAAAAACTCGAAACAATAGGATATAAACTAATATGGAAAAACAAGCCTGACAAAATAAAAAGAACTATAATGAGCAATAAAACTAGAGAAGGTGGTCTCAATGCCATTAATATACAACTTAAAATACATGCCTTGCACTTAGACCATATAAAAGACCTTATAAATGGCGACAAAAAAATCTGGTACCCCACTGCACGTTACTGGTTAGGTTTCCATCTCCGGCATTTAAATAAAGAGCTGGACAACAATCGATCCCCAAGA